>NW_019945632.1:54577-71222 GCF_002910315.2 Salvelinus sp. IW2-2015 | reverse complement strand
AACCTATTTTTTGACCCTGGGGGGGTACACATCTGATTAGTATAAAAACCCTTCTGATTAGTCTAAAGTGTTCTGAGGGAAAGAGGAGTGTTCTGCAAGGAATGCCAAGGAGTGTCTGAAGGAGAAGAGGAGTGTTCTGAGAGGGAATGAGGAGTGTTCTTGAGGGAATGAGGAGTGTGTTCCGAAGGGAAAGGAGGAGTGTTCTGAAAGGAAAGAGGAGTGTTTGAAGGGAATGAGCGAGTGTTCTGAGGGAAAGAGGAGTTTCCTCGAAGGGAAGAGGAGTGTTCTGAAGGGAAAGAGGAGTGTTCTGAAGGGAAAGTGGAGTGTTCTGAAGGGAAAGCAGGAGTGTCGCGAAGGGAAAGAGGGGAAGTGTTCTGAGGAAATGAGGAGTGTTCTGAAGGAAAGAGAAGTGTTTCTGAAGGGAAGTGGAGTGTTCTGAAGGAAAGTGGAGTGTTCTTGGAAAAGACAAAGGTTAAGACAACGACATTTTATTATCCCATAACTCTTTGCAACAATGGGACCAGCTTTACTAGTTAGCAACGGCTCTTCTAATATCCCATAAATCTTTGCAACAATCGGACCAGCTTTGCTTGGTTAGCAATAACGCTGGTAATTAGCAATGGCGCAGGTCCCAGATTTGTGACGACGTTGTCTATATTTTTGACCCTGGTGTCACACCAAACCTCACTTCCTGATTGCCCTCTCTCAGAACCCAGGGTATTATGACATCAAGGCGGAGGACATGTCCGTGTGGCATGTTCCTAACAGAGCTCAGCTGCAGACCTGGAGAAACAGCTCTATCCTCCGTTACCACACTGAAGCCAGGTTCCTGGCCCAGTACGGAGGAAACCTCCACGGACTGTTCAAGGTACAGAATCTGTGGACTGGTATTAAATACATCAAACACATGTTTTCCATGATGCCATTCAATTTGCTCCATTCTTGACATTATTTTGAGCCGTCTTCCATTCAGCAGCCTCCTCTGGTACACACACACACACACGCGCGCACGCACGCACGCACGCACACACACACACACACACACACACACACACAGAGTCTGGTATAACTGACCTTTTAGGGACACACAATTCAGTCACATTCAAATCCTATTTTCCCTAAATCTAACCCTAACCCTAACTTTAACATCAAACCCTAGCTCCTAAACCTAAACCTAACCCTAGCTCCTAAACCTAAAACTAACCCTAGCTCCTAAACCTAACCCTAGCCCCTAACCTAAAACTAACCCTAGCTCCCAAACCTAAACCTAACCCTAGCTCCTAAACCTAAAACTAACCCTAGCTCCTAAAACTAAAACTAACCCTAGCTCCTAAACCTAAAACTAACCCTAGCTCCTAACCCTAATTCTAACCCAAACACTAATTCTAACGTTAACACTAAACCCCTAGAAATAGTATTTGACCTTGTGAAATAGTATTTGACCTCTCTCTGTCTCTCTGTCTCTCTGTCTCTCTCTGTCTCTCTCTGTCTCTCTGTCTCTCTGTCTCTGTCTCTCTCTCTCCCTCTCCCCACGTGTCCTTGTCCCCACAGCGTTATCCAGTGAGGTATGGAGCAGGAAATTGCAACGACAATGGACCTTCTATTCCAGTGGAGTATGATCTGGGAACTAAGGACACCACCAAAATGTTCTATGCTCCCATCCCAGCGGGGTAATTACAACATGTTGTTTATTAGGATCCCCGTTACTACTGAACAGGCAGCAGCTACTCTTCCTGGGGTTCACTAACTACTGAACAGGCAGCAGCTACTCTTCTGGGGTTCACTAACTACTGAACAGGCAGCAGTCTCTTCCTGGGGATCCGATTAACTACTGAACAGGCAGCAGCTACTCTTCCTTGGGGTCCATTACCTAACTGAACAGGCAGCAGCTACTCTTCCTGGGGTTCATTAACTACTGAACATGCAGCAGCTACTCTTCCTGGGGTTCATTTAACTACTGAACATGCAGGAGCTACTCTTCCTGGGGTCCATTAGGTACTGAACATTGCAGCAGCTACTTTCCTGGGGTCCATTAGATACTGAACATGCAGCAGCTACTCTTCCTGGGGTTCATTACTACTGAACATACAGCAACTACTCTTCCTGGGGTCCATTAACTACTTGAACATGCAGCAGCTACTCTTCCTGGACGACATGGCTCTATACATAACTGAGGCAACGCATTAAATGTGTTTGTTTGGCGTACGGTACTAGTACTGCTGGGGGTATATGCAAGTACTAGTCAAAAGATTAGACACACTTACTCATTCAAGGGTTTTTCTTTATTTGACTATTTCCTACATGTTAGAATAATAGTGAAGACATCAAAACTATGAAATAACAGATATGGAATCATGTAGCAACCAAAATAGTGTTAAACAAATCAAAATATATTTTATATTTGAGATTCTTTAAACTAGCCACCCTTTGCCTTGATGACAGCTTGCACACTGCTGGGCCAGCAGCATACCACCCTGCATACCACTGCTGGCTTGCTTCTGAAGCTAAGCAGGGTTGGTCACAATGGACGACAATGGACCTTCTATTCCAGTGGAGTATGATCTGGGAACTAAGGACACCACCAAAATGTTCTATGCTCCATCCCAGAGGTAATAAAACATGTTGTTTATTAGGATCCCGTTACTACTGAACAGGCAGCAGCTACTCTTCCTGGGGTTCACTAACTACTGAACAGGCAGCAGCTACTCTTTCCTGGGGTTCACTAAACTACTGAACAGGCAGCAGCGTACTCTTCCTGGGGTTCATTAACTACTGAAGAGCAGCAGCTACTCTTCCTGGGGTCCATAACTACTGAACAGGCAGCAGCTACTCTTCCTGGGGTTCATTAACTACTGAACATGCAGCAGCTACTCTTCCTGGGGTCCATTACTACTGAACAGCAGGCAGCGTACTCTTCCTGGGTTCATTACCTACTGAACAGCGCAGCAGCTACTCTTCTGGGGTCCATTACCATACTGAACATGGGCAGCTACTCTTCCTGGGGTTCATTACCTACTGAACATGAGCAGCTACTCTTCCTGGGGTTCATTAATACTGAACATGCAGCAGCTTACTCATTCCTGGGAGTTCATTACACTACTGAACATACAGGCAAGCTACTCTTCCTGGTTGGTTATCATTTAACTACTTTGAAAACCATCAGCAGACCTACTCTTCCTGGTGTTCATTCTACTATCAACAGCAGCAAGCTACTCTTCCGTGGTGTATCTGTACTACTCAACATGCAGCAGCCTACTCTTCCTGGAGTTCATTACCTACTGAACGCGCAGCAGCTACTCTTCCTGGGGTCCATTACCTACTGAACAGGCAGCAGCTACTCTTCCTGGGGTCCATTAACTACTGAACATGCAGCAGCTACTCTTCCTTGGGGTTCATTAACTACTGAACATCAGCAGCTACTCTTCCTGGGGTTCATTACCTACTGAACATCAGCAGCTACTCTCCTGGGGTTCATTACTACTGAACTGAGCAGCTACTCTTCCTGGGGTCCATACCTACTGAACATGCAGCAGCTACTCTTCCTGGGGTCCATTAACTACTGAACAGCAGCAGAGCTACTCTTCCTGGGGTCCATTACCTACTGAACAGCAGCAGCTACTCTTCCTGGGGTTCATTAACTACTGAACATGCAGCAGCTACTCTTCCTGGGGTCATTAACTACTGAACATGCAGCAGCTACTCTTCCTGGGTCCATTAGATACTGAACATGCAGCAAGCTATCTTTCCTGGGGTCCATTAGATACTGAACATGCAGCAGCTACTCTTCCTGGGGTTCATTACCTACTGAAACATTACAGCAACTACTCTTCCTGGGGTCCATTAACTACTGAACATGCAGCCTACTCCCTGGGACGACATGGCTCTATACATAACTGAGCAACGCATTAAATGTGTGTTTTGGTTGGTACCGGTACTAGTACTGCTGGGGTATATGCAGTACTAGTCAAAAGATTAGACACACTTTACTCATTCAAGGGTTTTTCTTTATTTTGACTATTTCCTACATTGTAGAATAATAGTGAAGACATCAAAACTATGAAATAACAGATATGGAATCATGTAGCAACCAAAATAGTGTTAAACAAATCAAAATATATATTTATATTTGAGATTCTTTAAACTAGCCACCCTTTGCCTTGATGACAGCTTTGCACACTGCTGGGCCAGCCAGCATACCACCCTGCATACACACTGCCTGGTTCGCTTCTGAAGCTAAGCAGGGTTGGTTCCTGGTTCAGTCCCTGGATGGGAGACCAGGTGCTGCTGGAAGTGGTTTGGAGCGGCCAGTAGGAGGCACTCTTTCCTCTGGTCTAAACAAAAGATCCCAATGCCCCAGGGCAGTGATGGGACACTGCTCTGTGTAGGTGCTGTCTTTCGGATGGGACGTTAAACGGGTGTCCTGACTCTCTGAGGTCATTAAAGATCCCATGGCACTTATCGTCAGAGTAGGGGTGTTAACCCCGGTGTCCTTCGGCTAAATTCCCAATCTGGCCCTCAACCATCACGGTCACCTAATATCCCCAGTTTACAATTGGCTCATCTCATTCCCTCCTCTCCCCTGTAACTATTCCCAGGTCGTTGCTGCAAATTGAGAACGTGTTCTCAGTCAACTTACCTTGGTAAAATAACGGATAAAAAAAAAAAAAAGACAGCTTGCACACTTCCGGCATTCTCTCAACTAGCTTCACCTGGAATGCTTTTCCATCAGCCTTGAAGGAGTTCCCACATATGCTGAGCACTTGTTGGTTGCTTTTCCTTCACTCTGCGGTCCAACTCACCCCCAAACCATCTCAATTGGGTTGAGGTTGGATGAGTTGCGAGGCCAGGTCATCTGATGCAGCACTCCATCACTTCTCCTTCTTGGTCAAATAGCCCTTACACAGCCTGGAGGTGTGTTGGGTCATTGTCCTGTTAGAAAACAAAGTCCCACTAAATCGCAAACCTGATGGGCGGCGTATGCGTTGCAGAATGCTGCGTTAGCCATGATTTAAGTGTGTAATCAATTCAAAAAATAATCACAGCCAGTGTCACCGGCAAAGCACCTCCACACCATCACACCACCTCCTCCATGCTTCACCGGTGGAACCACACATGCGGAGATCATCCATTCACCTACTCTGCGTCTCACAAAAACACGAGCGGTTGGAGCCAAAATCTAAAAATTTGACTCATCAGACCAAGTGACAGATTTCCTCAGGCCTAATGTCCATTGCTCATGTTTCTTGGCCCAATCAAGTCTCTTCTTATTATTTGGTGTCCTTAGTAGTGGTTTCTTTGCAGCAATTCGACCATGAAGGCCTGATTTACACAGTCTCCTCTAAACAGTTGATGTTGAGACGTGTCTGTTACTTGAAGTCTGTGAAACATTTTATTTGGGGCTGCAATTTCTCAGTCTAGATAACTCTCTAATGAACGTATCCTCTGCAGCAGAGGTAACTCTGGGTCTTCCTTTCCTTGGTGGTCCTCATGAGACCCAGTTCCATCATAGCGATTGAAGTTTTTGCGACTGCACTTTAAGAAACTTTCAAAGTTCTCTTGAAATGTTTCCAGATTGATTGACATTCATGTCTTAAAGTAATGATGGACTGTTGTTCTTCTTTTGCTTACTTAAGCTGTTCTTGCCATAATATGGACTTGGTATTTTATTAAATATGGCTATATTCTGTATCCACCCCTACTTTGTCACAACACAACAGATTGGCCAAATGCATTAAGAAGTAAATAAATTCCACTATTTAACTTTTAAAAGGTCAACCTGTTAATTGAAATGCATTCCAGGTGACTACCTCATGAAGCTGGTTGAGAGAATGCCCAGAGTGTGCAAAGCTGTCATCAAGGCACAAGGGTGGCTACTTTGAATAATCTCAAATATAAAAATATATTTTGATTTGGTTTAACACTATTTTGGTTGCTACATGATTCCATATCTGTTATTTCATAGTTTTGATGTCTTCACTATTATTCTACAATGTAAGGAAATAGTAAAAAATAAAGAAAACCCTTGAATGAGTATGTGTGTCCAAACTGGTACTTATAGTCCAAAGTCCCGTATGTCTGTTTGAGTGTATGCAAATAGATTATACAAGTGTCAGGCATTTTCAACACACAACTGTTTCTTTAAAAAACTGGAAGAGAAGTAGTCAGTTTTCCCTCAACCCTCAATCATGAGACTATCATGTTGTTGATTGGTAGATCTTTCATCGCTGCACCTGACCATGTCACCAGACAGTAATCAAGACAGACAAGATCAACAGCCTGAACAACAAGTACCGTTGATCTTTGTGTCAAAACAAAGATTTATTTTTTTATAACAGAATACTCTTCCTACCTTCACAACGACTTTGCACATGATAACTGCCATCCATGTTCCTCCAAGGAGTTCAGCTACTTCAACTTGTTCATGTTCCTCCTAGGAGTTCAGCTACTTCAACTTGTTCAATGTTCCTCCTAGGAGTTCAGCTACTTCAACTTGTTCAATGTTCCTCCTAGGAGATAGCTCACTTTCAATGTTCCTCCTAGGAGTTCAGCTACTTCAACTTGTTCAATGTTCCTCCTAGGAGATCAGCTACTTCAACTTGTTCAATGTTCCTCCTAGGAGTTCAGCTACTTCAACTTGTTCAATGTTCCTCCTAGGAGTTCAGCTACTTCAACTTGTTCAATGTTCCTCTAGAGATCAGCTTACTTCAATGTTCCTCCTCGGAGTTCAGCCTACTTCAATGTTCCTCCTAGGAGTTCAGCTACTTAACTTGTTCAATGTTCCTCCTAGGAGTTCAGCTACTTCAACTTGTTCAATGTTCCTCCTAGGAGTTCAGCTACTTCAACTTGTTCAATGTTCCTCCTAGGAGTTCACTACTTCAACTTGTTCAATGTTCCTCCTAGGAGTTCAGCTACTTCAATGTTCCTCCTAGGAGTTCAGCTACTTCAATGTTCCTCCTAGGAGTTCAGCTACTTCAACTGTTCAATGTTCCTCCTAGGAGTTCAGCTACTTCAACTTGTTCATGTTCCTCCTAGGAGGTCAGCTACTTCAATGTTTCCTCCTAGGAGTTCAGCTACTTCAACTTGTTCAATGTTCCTCCTAGGAGTTTCAGCTACTTCAACTTGTTCAATGTTCCTCCTAGGAGTTCAGCTACTTCAACTTGTTCAAATGTTCCTCCTGAGAGATCAGCTACTTCAACTTGTTCAATGTTCCTCCTAGGAGTTCAGCTACTTCAACTTGTTCAATTTCCTCCTAGGAGTTCAGCTACTTCAACTTGTTCAATGTTCCTCCTAGGAGATCAGCTACTTCAATGTTCCTCCTAGGAGTTCAGCTACTTCAACTTGTTCAATGTTCCTCCTAGGAGCATCAGCTACTTCAACTTGTTCAATGTTCCTCCTAGGAGTTCAGCTACTTCAACTTGTTCAATGTTCCTCCTAGGAGTTCAGCTACTTCAACTCTGTTCAATGTTCCTCCTAGGAGATTCAGCTACTTCAATGTTCCTCCCTCGGAGTTCAGCTACTTACATGTTCCTCCTAGGAGTTCAGCTACTTCAACTTGTTACAATGTTCCTCCTAGGAGTTCAGCTACTTCAACTTGTTCAATGTTCCTCCTAGGAGTTCAGCTACTTCAACTTGTTTCAATGTTCCTCCTAGGAGTTCAGCTACTTCAACTTGTTCAATGTTCCTCCTAGGAGTTCAGCTACTTCAATGTTCCTCCTAGGAGTTAGCTACTTCAATGTTCCTCCTAGGAGTTCAGCTACTTCAACTTGTTCAATGTTCCTCCTAGGAGTTCAGCTACTTCAACTTGTTCAGTTCCTCCTAGGAGTTCAGCACTTCGAAGTTCCTCTAGGGTCGCTACTTCAACTGTTCAATGTTCCTCCTAGGAGTTCAGCTACTTCAACTTGTTCAATGTTCCTCCTAGGAGTTCAGCTACTTCAATGTTCCTCCTAGGAGTTTCAGCTACTTCAACTTGTTCAATGTTCCTCCTAGGAGTTCAGCTACTTCAACTTGTTCCTCCTAGGAGATCAGCTACTTCAACTTGTTCAATGTTCCTCCTAGGAGATAGCTACTTCAAATTGTTCAATGTTCCTCCTAGGAGATCAGCTACTTCAACTTGTTCAATGGTCACACCCTTTGGGCACATCTCCAGTTGAGGTTTAGGTCAATAATTCTTTTTTTTTGCGACAAATACAATGCTTTTGATTTGAGAATGTATTTAAGACCAGTTTATCGTTAACTTATTACCCGATCTGACACTGACTGTAACTTCTTGCTAAGCGTTTCAGTGAGCTCTCTGGCTGAAGGTGCTGATGTGTGCAATCATCAGCATACATATCATTTGAGCTCTCCATGTGTTGACTGTGTTCTACTGTGAGGTAGTGTAGTTAGATAGTTAGACTACACCTACCTCTAGTGTGTGTGACTGTTTATACTGTAGTAGTAGTTAGATGTTAACCTACCTCCTAGTGTGTTGACTTGTGTCTACTGTAGTAGTAGTTAGATAGTATACACCTACCTCCTAGTGTGTTGACTGTGTTCTAACTGTAGTAGTAGTTAGATATTAGACTACACCTACCTACCTAGTGTGTTGACTGTGTTCTACTGTAGTAGTAGTTAGATATTAGACTACACCWMCCTCCTAGTGTGTTGGCTGTTCCAGCCGAAGACAACATTACATACTTATGTTCATAAACTTCTATTTCTTATTTTTCTGTGGCAGGTGAGTTTGAGCCTGGCTTCATCACTTTCCGAGTGATAAACAATGAACGTGCAGCCTTGGCCATCTGCTCTGGGGTCAAACCTATTGGCTGCAACATGGAACACGTGAGTAAGGCCACGGCCACACAGAAATGTACAGATTTCGTTTTTACATCGGCAGTCATCGGTTGAGACAGACTACGTAACGTGACAGGCATCGTAACGTCTGTCAAAAGACCGCGGAATGCGACGACTATCGAGCAACGGTTGTTCTGCACATTGACGTAAAGTTTAGTCAACTTTTTTTTCGAAAGGGCAGAAAGAATCCGATTGGTTTAGGGCAGAGCAAATCTGATTGGTTTCTAAAAGGTCAATGGGTGGACTTTAACAGATGCACAAACTTTTGAAAACATGGCGTCGGTTTGAACTGAGAATCTTGTAAGTAAAACTTTGTTACAAAGTCAGAAAATCTGCTGTTTCAGTCACTTCCTGTCACCAAGGGAGTACCCCAAGGCTCAATCCCAGGCCCCACGCTCTTCTTAATTTACCTCAACAACACAGCTCAGGCAGTAGGAAGCTCTCTCATCCATTTATATGCAGATGATACAGTCTTATACTCAGCTGGCCCCTCCCCGGATATTGTCTTAAATTTAAGGTAATGTGGTTTGGTAAGAAGACTGCCCCTCTCCCCACAGGTGTTATTACTACATCTGAGGATTTAGAGGTTGAGGTAGTCACCTCATACAAGTACTTGGGAGTAATGGCTAGACGGTACACTGTCCTTCTCTCAGCACATATCAAAGCTGCAGGCTAAAGTTAAATCTAGACTTGGTTTCCTCTTATGGTAATCGCTCCTCTTTCACCCCAGCTGCCAAACAAACCCTGATTCAGATGACCATCCTACCCATGCTAGATTACAGAGACGTAATTGACAGATCGGCAGGTAAAGGGTGATCTCGAGCGGCTAGATGTTCTTTACCATTCGGCCATCAGATTTTCCACCAATGCTCCTCATAGGACACATCACTGCACTCTATACTCCTCTGTAAACTGGTCATCTCTCTATACCCGTCGCAAGACCCACTGGTTGATGCTTATTCATAAAACCCTCTTAGGACTCACTCCCCCCTATCTGAGATATCTACTGCAGCCCTCATCCTCCACATACAACACCCGTTCTGCCAGTCACATTCTGTTAAAGGTCCCCAAAACACACATCCCTGGGTCGCTGGTCTTTTCAGTTCTCTGCGACTGGAACGAACTGCAACAAACACTCAAACTGGACAGTTTGATCTCCATCTCTTCATTCAAAGACTCAATCATGGACACTCTTACTGACAGTTGTGGCTGCTTTGTGTGATGTATCGGTAAAGTGTCCAATCACTTTAATAAACGGATCACTAGTCACTTTAAATAATGCCACTTTAGTAATGTT
The DNA here is from genome assembly GCF_002910315.2 of Salvelinus sp. IW2-2015. Lineage (NCBI taxonomy): Eukaryota > Metazoa > Chordata > Actinopteri > Salmoniformes > Salmonidae > Salvelinus > Salvelinus sp. IW2-2015. Next base: position 61,093 of record NW_019945632.1, on the reverse strand, counting down.
TACATATTTTACATTACTCATATCACATGTATATACTGTTTTTTATACCATCTATTGCACCTTGGCTTTGCCGCTCGGCCATCGCTCATCCATATACTTATATGTACATATTCTCATTCACCCCTTTAGATTTGTGTGTATTAGGTAGCTGTTGGGGAATTGTTAGATTACTAGTTAGATATTACTGCACTGTTGGAACTAGAAGCACACGCATTTTGCTACACTCGCATTAACATCTGCTACCCACGTGTATGTGACTAATACGATTTGATTTGATTTGATTTGAAGGTCAGTCAAATGAAACTGGCTCTCATGAGGATCGCCACAGGAAGAGTTACCTACTTTGCATCAGAGGATAAGTTCATTAGAGTTACCTCCACCTCAAGTAACAGACACATCTCAACATCAACTGATCAGAGGAGATTGTGTGAATCAGGCCTTCATGGTCACATTGCTGCAAAGAAACCACTACTAAAGGACACCAATAAGAAGAAGAGACTTGCTTGGGCCAAGAAACACGAGCAATGTATTCCAAATGGGAGATTTTTGGTTCCAACCGACATGTCTTTGTGAAATGCAGTGTGGGTGAACGGATGATCTCTGCATGTGTGGTTCCCACCGTGAAGCATGGAGGAGGAGGAGTGGAGGTGCTTTGCTGGTGACACTGTCGATGATGAATTGAACCCTGCATGGCTACCACAGCATTCTGCAGCAATACGCCATCCCATCTGGTTTGTGCTTAGTGGGACTTTCATTTGTTTTTCATCAGAACAAAGACCCAACACACCTCTCCAGGCTGTGATAGGGCTACTCTACTAAACACACCTCTCCAGGCTGTGATAGGGCTACTCTACTAAACACACCTCTCCAGGCTGTGATAGGGATACTCTACTAAACACACCTCTCCAGGCTGTGATAGGGCTACTCGACTAAACTAACATCACTGTCAATGGAGCAGCATTTCAACTGTTCCACTTTCTAGTTTTTTTAAGCTTTTATCAAGAATTTTAGCTTGTTATCGTTTTCTCATTTACTGGCATATTTGATACCTCACTAGTTAGCTAGTTGGCTAGTTAGCTCGTTAGCTCGTTAGCTAGTTTGCTAGTTTGCTAGTTTGCTAGTTTGCTAGTTTGCTAGTTTGCTAGTTTGCTAGTTAGCAAGTTAGCTAGCTAGCTCTATTTTTAATTCAACATGAGTGAACAAATTTGACTACACTTGATGTCAACCTGCAGTGGTTCCAGTGTGCATGGTTTTCCATCATGGTTATTTAAATAAATCATGATTGAGCGGGTGCGTGCGTTTTTCTAAATTATTTTGGCCGTATAGACGTGCCTGAATGTTGCAGAGAAAGGTGGGTGGAGCTACCGCCCTGCTTACTTCTGCTCCTTCTTCTAATGTCTTTTCTCGTCGCCGCCCCCCAGAACCTAATCAACGATCTGACACAATTACACCAGATTTTATTTATGATCTAGGTTACAGAGATTATCCATTGACACGTGATGGACAACAGAAATGATTGTCAGACAAAAAAAAACAACACAAATTGTCAATCTCTTTACTACGCTGTCTGAAGAGAATTGACTAGAGTTTAACTTTTTACAGACAAAAAAGGAAGAAATTATGAATAAATATTTGATTTCATTCTGGTTCACGTGTCTGTCTGGCCGTAGCCCAGGAGGACCACGGAGACGACAAGTTCATGCAGTGTGGAAGACACTGTGGAAATACTGGAAGGGTTCTAAGGTGCTGGAAACTACGCTGTAAACTAACAGGGCGTGGTGTTACAGGAGCCTCGCTACTAGACCATCATAGAAATCTCTACAGGCTAGCAGTGACAAACAAGTACCTCCAGGCACATGCCCGCACTTAGTGCATCCGTGTGCATATAAGAGCAGTCTCCAGAACGATGAATCTCTGTCAGTACAACACTGTGTTCTGTGTTTCCTCAGGGAGCGCTGCTCGCTGTCCGGTCCACCCTCCTTGTTTGAGGTCTCATGCTGACTGACACAATGTTAGCTACCAGTACAGTCACAAGAGTTTGAAACACCTATCAATTCTCAGAGTTCTTCTATGGTTTGACTATTTTCAACATTGTAGAATAATAGTGAAGACATCAAAAAATGTAATAACAAGTAGAATATTTAACCAACACACGTGATAACAAATCAAAAATATATTTATATTGAGATTCTTCAAAGTATTTACCCTTTCCCTTGGATGACAGCTTTGCAGCACTTTTGGCATTCTCTCACCAGCTTCATGAAGGTAGGTCACGTGGAATGGCATTTCAAATTAACAGGTGTGCTTGTTAACAGTTTATTTGTTGAATTTTCTTTCCTTTATGCGTTTGAGCCAATCAGTTGTGTTGTGGACAATTAGGGGTTGGTAAAATATCAGAAGAGCGACCCTGTGTGGTAACAATTTCCATATTATGGCCAGAACAGCTCAAGAAAAAAAAAACTGTCCATTCAATAGTTTTAAGACTGAAGGTCAAGTCAATCCGGACATTTCAAGACTTTGAAAGATTTCTTCAAGTACATGTCGCAAAGAACCAGCAGCGCTATGATGACGGGATCTCATGAGTACCGGCACAGGAAAGGAGACCCAGAGTTACCTCTGCTTGCAAGGGATAAGTGTCATTGGAGTTGCAGCCTCAGAAATTGCAAGCCTTTAAATAAATGCTTCAGAGTTCAAGTAACAGACCACAATCTCAACATCAACTGTTCAGAGAGGACTGTGGAAGATCAGACCTCATGGTTTGATTGCCTGCAAAGAACTACCACTCAAGGAACTCCATATAGGAGAGAGACTTGCTTTGGCCAGAAAAGCGACGAAGCAATGGACATTAGAAACGCGGTGGGAAATCTGTCACGCACTTTTGGTCTGAATGAGGTCCAAATTTGAAGAATTTTGCTGTTCCAAATACCGTGTCTTTGTGAAGACGCCAGATGACCGTGAACAGATGATCTTCGTGATGTGGGTTCAGCCGGTGAAGCATGGAGGAGGAGGTGTGAGGTGTGGGAGGTTGATTGCTGGTGAAACTGGTTTGTGATTTATTTAAGAATTACAAGCACACTTAACCAGACATGGTACCACAGCATTCTGGCAAGTGATACGCATCCTCATCTGGTTCGCGTTTAGTGGGACTATCATATTGTTTTTTCAGACAGGAGGACAATGAACCAACAACCTCCAGGAGCTGTGTAAGGGCTTAATTTGAACCAAGGAGAGTGATTGGGTGCTACATCAGAATGACCTGGCCTGCACAATCACCCGACTCAACCCAATTGAGATGAGTTGGGCCACAGAGTGAAGGAAAAGCAGCTTACAAGTGCTCAGCATATATGGGAACTCCTTCAAGACTGTTGAAAAGATTCCAGGTGAAGTTGGTTGCGAGAAATGCTACGAGTGTGCAGAAGCTGTCCATAAAGGCTGGCTTACTTTGAGGAATTAAAGATTTAAAAGATAAATGTTGATTTACACTTATTTTGGTTACTACTTGAGATTCCATATTGTTATTTCATAGTGTTGATGTCTTCACTATTACTCTACATATAGTTAAAAAAATAAAGAAAGCTCCCTTGAATGAGTAGGTGTGTCCAAACTTTTTGACTGTATTTCTGCATATCAGATCAGAACCCTTCCCTGCTGTTCATGAGCCTCCCTGTGCTTTTGTAACTGTCACTGTTTTAAAGGCACTTGCGTTGTTTTTACATTTGTATCATCAGTAAATCTAGATATCGATTTGAAAAGCCTTGATTTTCGTGTCTGGTTACTGCAGTTAGGCTGCCCAGCCAGAGTAGTCAACGTATCGAGGGGGTTTAGCTATGTCATCATAGTCAAGGGTGAGTGCAGACCACTTAGCAGTCTAAGCATCCTGGCAGAGGGTGAAGTTGTACCTTTCATCACGAACATACACACACAGATCGATAACAACATCCACACTGCATGTACCAGCTACGCTCCCTCTCTTGACCTGCTGGCATTACACTCACTCCTTTGTCCCTTACCCCTCCTTCCTCCCTCTCTCTCTTTATCTGTCCTCTCTCATTCCACCTCCCCTCTCCCACCTCTCTTCTGTCCCCCATCCTCTCCCAACCCCCCCCTTTCCGTTCCTCTCTGGGTTGTGGTTTGAGTCTTGCATTGCAACTTCCCTGTCAGGGTGCTCAGAGTGGAGGTTTTGGAGCCAGGAAATGCAGAAGGCACATTAACCCAAGCTAGCTAGTCAGCCTGAGCCCAAGACAAGACCTCACTGCTGCTGTCTCCCTCAGTCCCGTTCCCTCCTCTGCTTTTTATTGAGAGATGGCCAATGTGTTAGCTACATTTAAGTGGTTATGATAGAGAGTACCTCCTAAGGGTTTTTGGATACACATCGTACCTGCACGGCGGACGCTAAAATTACATAAGCAGAGTCAAATGTTCTCTTCTGTGTGTGGTGGGTCTGCGTTGCCTCAACGTTGGCAACTAACCAGTGAATGGAAGATACTGAGGCCTGAACGGTTTTAGAGGAGTTGAGAAGCGAGGATAGTGTGGTAAATACATGTTTGTGTATTGGGCAGTGTACCAACTGGAGCAGTGGACGATGTGGTGTTGTGGCTCACCGCCGTGGAGCTTGCCGCAGTATGTGGACGCCTTCCGCAAGATGCACTCTCAAGGTACAATCATGCCCAGGTAGGTTACGCCAGCAGGGTCCTTCTACCAAACTCTATCTTCTCCCCCAATCTCTTTAACTGCACTGTAGAGTCTCAATCTGTTGTTTTCTCAGCTGGCTGTGAAGAAGCCATCTGACAGTGTCGCAGTTTCTGAAGATGCTGGAATCGCAGCCATGTTCAGAAGCTGCAGGCTCAAGGCCTTGGAGAACTGGGTGGCTGTTTGAGCCGCCACCAGTAAGTGGATTATTATTATTATATTGATTTATGTTTTTTAACAATTACATTACTTGCTTAGTAGTTAGTCGTGATGTTTAACTTTCACCCAGACCGATAAAAGAGGATTCTCGTTGGATACTGAAGCGACTGTGTTTGTGAATAGTAATTAAGAGGAAGAACAGTGTCGCTCTGTTTGTCTCTCCAAAGGGGAGACAGTTTGGAAAACAATCCCAAATGGGTGTTCATATTAGTCTCAAGCAGCAGGTTGGCAGTGCCTGGGAAAAATCTGTTTTATCAAGTTTTAATGTCAGCATGCACAGTTTAAATGTCGTTATTGCAAGCTATAAACCAACATGCAGTAACCCAGACCAATGTAATACTAAAATAACTTAGAACAAAAATAAGAAGAAATAAGCCCCTCCCCTAATCATGTTTTAGTTAATCATTTGAGACTCCTGCAGTCAGCCCTTCCTTGGTGCCGCATAGAATACATGATCAAGTATGATCCAGTTTCAATTCAGTGCTACAGATGTCCTCTGATAAAGTAACATCCATTTATGAGTATGAGAGTGATGGGTAGAGAGTGTATATCGTGAGCGTGAGGAAAGAGAGGGCGGGGAAGGGAAAGAACGAGAGGGGGAGAAGAGAGAGAAGGAGAAGCGAGAACTGGAAATAGACGCGGAAGGAGGGAGAGAACGAAAAGAGAAAATAAGCAAGGAGCGCGGGAAAGTGAGGGTCGGGGTGAGAATAATAGGAGGGGAAAGGAGGAAGAGGGAGTTAGATGATCCGAGAAGAAGAGGAAGAGGGGGAGATGAGTGGTGGTGGACGGGAGGGGAGGGGAGAAAGCAGAGGAGGGAGGAGAGGTGGTGTATGAAAGGGAGAGACAGAGACAAGAGGAAGAGAGAGACAGAGACAAGAGGAAGAGAGAGACAGAGACAAGAGAAGAGAGAGACAAGGAAGACAAGAGGAAGAGAACAGACAGAGACAAGAGGAAGAGAGAGACAGAGACAAGAGGGAAGAGAGAGACAGAGACAAGAAGGAAGAGCAGAGACAGAGACAAGAGGAAGAGAGACAGAGACAAGAGGAACGAAGACAATATCAAGATATGAAAGTTACAGTTCTTGGTGTAACATCAGTAGGATTAGAACCTCTGTCTGTTTTATGCAATCACTCTAGTGGCCCATAATCCGGTATTACATCTCATATCACCCTCTTCCCAAACAGGTGTGTGAAATGATGCTTCCTACGTAGAAATGTGAATAATCTAGTTAGCCAATCAAAGGCTTCCTAGAATGAAGCCGTTGAGGATCTCAGCGGTAGAAGAGCAGGACGGCAGCTTTCAGTGATCTCCTTGGATGAGCTAGAGCCTGTGTTGGTCCCCGTAGCCGTCCCATGTCAAAGGAGGTGAAGTCACCACACTGTCTAGGAGCAGCTCGGGAAGTGTCCTCCTCCTCCAACACAGTACTGCAAACAACAAAAAAAACACATGCACACATGCACGAACCACCACACACACAACACACACACACACACACACACACACACCACACACTGTTGTACTTGTATAGTAGGAGAGATGTAGATTGTCACACACTGTCTATCACACACACACACACACACACCACACACACACACACACATTTTATCG
>NW_019945632.1:38567-54552 GCF_002910315.2 Salvelinus sp. IW2-2015 | reverse complement strand
CAAGAGAAGAGGAGAGGACATAAGGACAAGAGCGCAAAGTAGAGAGACAGAGACAAGAGGAAGAGGAGGACAGAGACAAGAGGAAGAGAGAGACAGAGCACAAGAGGAAGAGAGAGACAGGAACAAGAGGAAGAGAGAGACAGAGACAAGAGGAAGAGACAGGACAGAGACAAGAGAAAGAATGAGACAGAGACAAAGAGGGAAGCGCGCAATTGCCGGGTCGCCAGCGTCACGTAGAGACCAGGGTTCGGACCACACCGGCCGAGCGCCGTTCTAGGGTGACGCCTAGAGGGGCTATCAGATTTAACCAGTGTGAAGGACACACCTTGATTAGGAGATTAGCAGAAATGAGCGAAAAGCGCTAGAGCACCATCTCTTCTTGGACCCGAGGGATGCTTGCCAGTGTCCACCCCTAGTGGTGCCATCTCCTGCCAGGGCAAGAACAGCGCGGCAGTGTGAAATACCCATGTTCCCTCTGGACAACAAGTCGCTCCTACATTCAGGTACTCCCGGGACATCCAGATCACGCTGGAATGAGAGGATTGTGCTCTGCTTCACACAGAATAATCTGACAGCCAGTCTCTATGTAAATGCAGATGAGTGAGTGCCGAGCCCTGGCGGTTGAGTATGCTATCACCAGTCGTATTGTCTGCCTGACCATGAGTGTACCGCCTCTTTCCCTCGTGAACTGGGCCCCATCCGTGAGTGTTGCTTCTGTCGTCAACACCTCACTGACACTACTCCCTAGGAGAGTGCCTGTACACGAAGAGATGAAGGGGCTCGCTCCAGTGGCGTAGGACCGAGTGAGACAGGAGCTGTGGTCACCTTTATCTTTCCGATTTAGGTGACAAAGGTACACAGGTACTGGGCAGAGACCCATGCTGGAAGGTCTTCATCCTCAGTAAGTCCCAGTCCCTCACTACGGTGAAATGGTCAGCGCATGCCATCAACCCCAGCCACTCTTCGCGAGACGATCTCTGAATCTGGGCAAACACACATGATGGGAACGTACGTGATGCCGGTACATGACGATAGTGTGGCCAGAAGAGATAGATTCCAGTCTGACACCCAGGTGTTCTTTCTCAGTCTCTGCGAGTGGGGCACCAAACAGCGTTCTTTTTTCTGGTTGATCTTGACACCAGGATGGCCAGAGCCGCTTTCACACCACTTGGCTGAACGTTCCGGGTGTGAAGCTAAACGTGCAAGCCCTGAAGGAGACCGGCACGGCTACTCGTAGGCCGCTGCCCTGCATAGTGCGAACCCGAGAAACCCTGCAGAAGTATGCTTAATGCTGAAAACATAAAGCGCCTCCTGCGGCTAAACTCTGGTTGAAACAAGTCACCCTCGCTACGCACACTAGAGCGAGACAGCACGTTAGAGCATAAAAGGAATGTATGACACTTTCCTCAGATGGCTGTTGAGGAACTCCGCAGGTTCCAAAACTGGTGTGAGCGGTTGCAAAGCGGTCGGTTCTCCGCATAGCAAGACTGCCAGTGTCTCTTACCCCTTTGTGAGCTGTGACCAGATCCCAGGCTGACGTGTTGCAGTGTGGCTACGCAGTTCACTCTGCTCTTGTAGCGAGTTGCCCGACAAGTTATTTTTTCAAATCATTTCATTTGCTGCTTCACATTCTGCGAGTTTACGAGCTACTTTTACCAATGAACGATATCGGGCCAACATGCCTGCGATAAGTGATCGGTGAGTTGCGTCTGTGTGTCTTATGTATTTTCGGGTTATCATCCCGGCATCCAGAGGTTGCAGTGAACTCCCTCATCTTCCCTGCCGGGGTTGGAAACATATATGAGCCAGCTGCACGGGCGAATAGGACTCTGGAGCGCAGAGAGTGCCCGGCGCTCCCCGTTTTGTTGGGGAGCAAAGTCTGCGTTCAGCCCAAGAGTAGGACAGGCGCAGAACATATGTGAACTGTTGACTGCCCCTCTCTGCCGCTGGGGACGAACCTCTTCTTCGCTCCCAGGGAATCAACGGCGCGGGCCTCGTTGCCAGGTAGACAACGAAGAGAAAACCGCGTCCCCCACTGGGCTGCCTCTGGTTAAATGCGGTCCTGACTGGGGCTCGCAGTCTGCAGCCGTCACAGGGGTTTTAGTGGCCCTAGCGCCAATGTACTGCCCTCTACCCTGCCACAGAAGCCATGCTGGCTTCTTGTCTGGGCGTTCCACGGTTCCCAGGTGAATGTGAGCAAGGCGAAGTTGAAGGCTTCGCCCTTCCTTCTTGTGAAAGTTCGAACCTCTGCCCGCATGAGCGGTGCTGCACGCCCTGCCCAAACAGTTCTGTGTGGGCTCACAGGAGCATTTGAGCGAAGCTCTCAACAAACCTGTCTGATAGGCGCTGGACAAAACTCAGCCAGAGGGTGCTTCCCAACCACCGCAAGGCCATAGCTGCCCACACACACACATATAATGCCGCCTCTAACACAGACGGTCTTTATCACAGATCTTGCGATGTCGAAGAGTTTACATCACACCTAGCCACACTACAGTTTAATTCAGTATCTTTCACAATTCCCCCCCCCTTCGCTATCTCACCCTTCCCTCAATGACAATGTGAAGTCCTCTAGTAAAAATTCCCTGTCTCTTATAAAGAAAATGTGGAAATGTTCAGACATTACATTACGTCAGAGCGAATGATTTCTTTCATTTTATTCCTCTTGCGAGTGCACATCCCAGTGAGTCAGAGCAGTCTACATACACTAATAGCTAAAATTTCGCGAGCGACTAACTTTAAATGTTAAAACTTTTTTGTTTTTTTTTTGTTTCGCGTCCAAACGTTCTCGGGGTAGCCTTTCCACAAGCTTTCCCACAATAAGTTGGGTAACTTTTTGGCCCATTCCTTCCTGACAAGAGCTGGTTGTAATTGAATTCAGGTGTGGTAGCACTACTGTGCTCGCACACGAGCTTTTTCCAGTGTTCTGCCACTAAATTTTTTCTATTAGGAGTTGAACGGTACAGGGCATTGGATGGTACCACTACAATACCATTGACTTGTTGTTCCTTAGCCATTTGCCACAAACTTTGGAAGTATGCTCTGGGTCATTTTCATCTTGGAAAACCCATTTGCCGACCAAAGCGTAATCTTCCTGACTGATGTGTTCTTGAGATGTTTACTTTCAGTATTATCCACATAATTTTCCTACCTCATGATCCTCTATTTTGACAGTGCCACCAGTCCCTCCTGCCAGCCAAAGCACCCCCACAACATGGGATTGCCTCCACCCCCTGCTTCACGGTTGGGTTATGTAGGTGTTCTTCAGCTCGGCATAGCGTCCCCTTTTTCCTCCAAACATAACAATCGGGCATTATGGCCAAAACAGTTATGTGTTGTTACATCAGGACCAGAGACATTTCTCCAAAAGTATAAGAATCTTATGTCAGCCCAATGATAGCAGTGCCAAACCGTAGTCTTAGCCTTTGTTTACCTAGGCCCAGTTGTGCGGAGCGGGGTACTTCACTTTCCTTGGCGCCTGAGCGGCCTTCACGGTTAAAAATGGTTATATAGGATTCGTTTTACTGTGATATAGGAGTAAGCTTGTCTACCTGTTTCCTTCCAGCATCTTCACACAAGTCTTTTGCTTTGTCTCTGGATGATTTTGCACTGTTCCCACTGCAACGTTCTCTCTAGGAGGAGCAGAAACGTCTCCTTCCTGAGCTGACTATGACGGCAGCGTGGTCCATTGGTGTTTATACCCTTGCTTACTTATTGTTTTACAGTATGAACGTTGCGTAACTTCCAGGCGTGGAAATGCTTTCCAAGATGGAACCAGAACTTGTGGAGGTCTACCAATTTGTTTCTGCAGTCTGTGGCGTGAGTTTTCTTTTGAGTGTTTCCCATGATATTTCAAGCAAAGGGGCACTGAGTTTGAAGGTAGGCCCGTGAAATACATCCCACCAGGTACACCTCCCAATTGAACTCAAAATGTGACGTACAATTAGCCTGTCCAGCTAAGACCTTTTAAAGCTTCAATGACATAATTTTCTGGGAATTTTCCAAGCCTGTTTTAAAGGCAACATGGTCACTTAGTGTATTGTCAACTTCTGACCCACTGGAATTATTGATACACGTGAATTATAAGAGAAATAATTCTATCTGTAAACAATATGTTTGTGACAAATTACTTGTATACATGCACAAAGTAGATGTCTAGACGACTTGGCCAAAACGATATTTTTGTTAACAAGAATATTTGTGGGAGTGGATGATAAACAAGTTTAATTGACTCCAAACCTAAGCTTGTATGGTTAAACTTCCGTACCGTAGAGACCTGAGATGGTATCAGAAGATCGCCCCAGGGACAAAGGCCGCAGATAAGATTTCGTCCCGAGAAGATCACGAGGAACTGAGTAGCCACAACGCGCGAATGGCCAGTAACGAGATGATTGACACAGCATACGTGCGCATGCCACAGGTCCAGCCACTCTCTGATATCAAGACTCAGAGTCCCGATCTAACTGTTACAGGTTTCTTGTGACCGATGGGTTAAATTAATTGCTCAACAACCTTTCTCTTAATCTTGGATCATACGAACCTATCACCTGGAGTACTCTGATTTTGCATTTGTTAATTGCATAAAATCTCGCATCTCTGCCTTCTATGGCGTCATATACACCCGCTCCAACAGTGCCCAGTAATACTCCTAATAATTCACAAGCAATAACACAAATCTAGAACTAAAATGATATTCTCAATCCTGACATGTATCTCACCTAAGCACTCATGCTCTATGGCACCAAAACTACTAAGCACGAGCAAATGGCGGGAGTGGCTATTGACTAAATATCTTAGTAGAATAGAGACCTAGTATATACATCTGAAATTTAAAGCAGTGTCGTTGGCAACACTCAGTCCATACTTTGAAAGTGCCACAGACTTGTAGACCTTCTGGATTGAGCACTGCAGAAGCTTTCCATCTTTTCCTAGGGATAGGAAATGCTTGGTCAGAGAGAGACACAGGTGTGTGTGTGGTTGGCCCAAGGATGCTCCACAACCGGAGGCTTGCTGTGTACCCAGAAGACTCAGATCCTCCATGCCCTGTTAGTGGTCTCTCAAACGCCAACGGCAAGACTTCCCTAGTCAGGGCATTACTGTATCAAGAAGCATTTTCACTATGATCGTTTGCTTCGCCACAAACTATGACTCTTGGCTACGCTTGTTCGGAGACCGATTAGTCTCCCCCGGGATGTGCGAGAGAGGGGATGTCTTCTTCTCATCGAACAGTCCCTCTCGGCATTGCGCCCCCCTCACGCGTCTCTCCAAAATATGATTGGCTGCAGCGCGCGAGCTTGCAAACATCAAATTACGCCATCTCTTCTTTTGTTTCAATGCCTCCGACGTTCAGGGCACTGGTGGGCCCTCGAGCCCTGGGCTGAGTCTCCTCAGTTCCTCTGATCGCCCGATGTGTTCTTCGTCAGGGAAGAGACAACTAATTGCTGTCATCCTCTCCCGATAACGACAGCCCCGTGCGCCTCCCGCCCTTGTGTCTTCCGTCATTATAATAGTCGGCGTGCGAGAAAAGGTCACCGACGCGGAGGGAGCCCTCAGGGTCAAGCTCTGCGAGGAGGTTGGACGGGTTGCTGGAGGTCTTCCTCTCTCAGGTCGCTGCAAGGCTTCATCGATGGTAAGAGAGCCTGGAATCGGAGAGCGCTAAGGGGGAGCCACTGCGTTTTATGCTGTAAGTCTCCGTTTTGGCATCTACACATCAACAGCTCCTTACAATGCACGGCCGAGGAGGCATCCCGTCAGCGTGACGTCGAGAGCCGTCCACGCTGGTTCAGTTTCCCCAAGCAGGGGTAGATACGAAGTGTTGGTAATCCTTGCCAGCCTATCATAGCCCCACCCCATTGCGACCTCTCTCTCTGACAGCGCGTGCGAGTGCGTGAGTGTGTTGCTCGGTGCCAGCTGTTGGCAGGAGCTGTGCCTCGTTCTCCTTGAGTAGAGGAGCGGTAGCAGATTCCATAACTCTGAGGGACACACAATGGTTTTATTCCTCGAGTTAAAGGGATTACTTTGGGATTTTGGTAATGAGGCCCTTGCATCTACATCCCAGAGTCAGATGGTTTGCCCTTGTCTCTGTGTCGCAGCATGAAGTGGAAGTTAGAGGTCACGGTCTTGCTGCGAGGCCAAGTGCCACTAAACTACCGTTAGCACAATGACTGGCAAGATCTATGGCTTATCTACGAAGCCGAAGTCTACTCAAAGCAAATTCTTGCCTTTTCGGTCAGTACTCCCGTCAGGTAGATAATAGCGTTAGGGCCTGCAGTTCGCCTGAGAACAGTGAACCAGGAAGACAAGGATCAAGTCGTGCTGAGGAAGCTTATAGAGAGCGAGAATACCAGAGCGCGGGGCGTGAGGGAAATGTTTAGATAGTATGCAGTCAGGGTTCTTCTCCTCATTCGCCACACTCGACCTTCGTCTTGGACTTTTGAAACGATGTTGCTTCCATAGTGATTCCACTTCCGTAGTGCTAGGCTTGTCCCCAACGATATCCCAAGTGAAACAAATAATGAAATGAGAGAACATACCAGGTTTGATGTCCTATCATCAAGCAATAGTGACACACATACACACCAGCGACCCTAACAAACACAACAAAACTAGCATTACGCACTTGCCACCCCATATTAGAAATTCAGTTTTCTATCCATAGTTCAAAAGTTGTTTTTCTGACCCCCCGCAGACCAATGAGTGATAACCACATTATAGAATGATAATAATTCCCATGCCATGCACAGTGACCATAATACCCAGAAAAATAGATAACCTGTTACCAAGAATTCCATGAAACGACTCACAACCACCCAACCCAGACCAGTCACACACAGGCATCCCAAGGCACACCCCACAACACCACCATCACTAATCTATTCTGAACCAAAGATCACATCGACTACCAATTCTAGACACAACCACCACCGTACCATGGTAAAAGGACAGTGAAATGTATATTCCCTTGTGATAACTTCCCATGCCTCATGCACACCACTTCAGGAGTATCACCTGTGCTCAAATCTTCTAGGGTTTTGATGGTCATGTTATGATAGGGGTAGCGTCTTTATTGCAAGATGTGAACGAACTCAGGTGGAAAATGTATAGACTTGTATACTCATGTTCGACGCAAGGAAGACTTTCTGGTGGGCTTTCTCTTAGGATAGTCTGTTTCTCTATGCTCTATTCCCTTGTCTAAGACTGAGCTCACACATTACCTTATATCTACAACGGAGCGAGCATCACAGCGACCATACTCTACCTTTTTCACTCATTGACAAGCTACCACCAAAGCCATTTTAGATATTGCACCCAGCGTCACACACAACAGCTGAGAGCGTATTCAGACCGGCTCATCAGGCTGTTGATGCAGGGGCCGCTTAACAGTTACACTTTCAGCACCAGTGTCCTCCATTCCTCCCCAACCTGCCCACAAGAATGTGAACAACGCGAACACAGCACAATAATTGGAGCCTGCAGACCGACTGCCACCACTAAAGGCCCCAGGATCCCAACACGTTAGCTGATTCTCTAATTCTGGAAAGTTAAGGTAAAAATACACTGTTATTCTAGACCACCGAAACAGATTTGGAGTGCGTTCCTCTCGTTTCCACATGGAGTAAAAAGCCAAAATATGACAAAGGAGACGGACCAGAACTGGAAGGAGAGATGCGGATAATAATGAAAGGATAAACGGTGTTTCTGAAGACCTTACATGTTTCCGACCATACCAGGGTGCGAGAGAGATTAGGTTGTTGTCTCACAGGAGAGTAGAGGCCTTTTGGATGCTGTAGCTCTGGAACTGCCCAATTTAATAAACTGCTTCAGTACTGGATTTACTGTAGGGAGAGTGAGTATTGGACAAAATTCTGGGAATATATTTGCCTGGCATGCTGATCATTGTTTTGATGATAACCAGTGTGTTAAGATCAGATGTAATGCAGATGGTTGTTGTACCTTGTGGTTATCACAGACATACTATGTTGTAATAATATATATGACCGTGTCACTTGTCTTCTTTATATAGTTCATCAGAAGCCTTCAGAAAACATGGAGTTGAACAGGAGGAGAAGCATGCCCTCTATATGTTAAATTACTGCTATTACGTTTATTCTCTGTGTCTGTATGTATGTGACTACCTGTAATGTTTTCCTCAGCTACTCTCTTTCTCATGCGCCTGTTCATTTTCCCACTCTCTGTGGTTACCCTCTCTCTCGTTTCCTCTACCTCTCCTGTTTCCCTGTTTCTACCCCTTCTGGTCTGGTAGGTGTTTGAGCTGACTTGTTCGTTGTGTTGAGGTTGGGTGCACGGAGTGAAAAATCTAACCCTGGTGTGTTACCACTCACCGTGGGGATAGAAACCTTCCACATCCGAGCCTGCTTCCTCCAGATGTACACATGGCTCCTACTGAGACCCAACCTACAAAGCTCCCATCTATTTTATACCAACTACCTGTGGGTGTTGTGTAGAGAGAGGCGGCATGTGCCCCTTATGATTAAATAGTGTGGCTCTAAGTTGGTAAGGAAATATTGGGTAACAGCTAAAAGGTTGAGAATGAGAACTATAAAAGATGTGAATCTGACTGTTTATTGGTTTGAGCAGGTAGGCCCCTCCCTGAGTGGCTAGATGTTTATTCTAAAGGTGCGATACATGTTGTTTTCTATTTTGAGGCGAATTAGGTCAGTGGGCCTTAGAATCATTTTTAAGCTCTCATTTTATTTTCGGTGTTTTAATGTTTTAATGACTCGCCTCTCTTACTCTCTCTCTATCTCTCTCTTACTTCTCTCTTCCCCTCACTTCTCCCACTGCCCCTATTTTTCTCTCCTCTCTTCTTCCTGGTGTGGTGAAATTCCTGGAGTGAGGTGGTAACAATCGCCAGCCTCGCGCCGGTGTGCCGGCCTAGGCGCCTGAAGGTTTGCCTCAGATATTTTGTTGAGGACAGAGTGAGATGTAGAGTATCCGTTTTGTTTACATAGTTTCAGCCTAGTGTGTCATTAGTTGACCTGATAGACGTTTTCCTTTTCTGTTATATTAGAGCCTGGTCGTCCTGTTTTTAGGTCTGGCTGGAAATCTGTCCGCCCAATAAGCAGTCATGGAACACTAACATTCATTATTCATTATCCTAGTTGTTCTCTCGTTGTTTAGAACCTATTCTCTGGTTGCAGAACTTAAATTCTCTAGTGAAAGACCGCTACATTTTACAACAGTACAGTACTCGCTGGTTACTTTGAAAGTACTCACAGACACTCACTACTACTGTCTACATAGAGTGATTGACTAGGTTTTACCAGTTTCAGTGAACTCTCCACTGTGTATGTCGTAGGGCCGAAAAATGTACCGCTCAAAAGGTTGAAACCCTATACATCTGTGTTACAAGATGAAGTGTTAGTCCCACCCTGAGGTCATTTAGCACTGCTCAGGCAGCCGGCTCCTACTCACCTGCTGAATGAGAGGCCAGACTTGTAAATGCTATCTGCGCTTTGGGGAGTAGCTGGACTATATTTCACGCATTTAAAAAGATGTGTTATTATAACTTCTGCCTGTAAAGTTGTTTATGTTGTTCAGCGTCCTGCACATATGACAACATTAGAGCTCTTGGCTCCTTCTACCACACTCAAGAAGTCCCCAGATCTTTTTTTTTTGAATACAAGACAGCTATTGACTACAAACGGTGTATTGATAGAAGTCATCACTGTGTAACTGCCTGTGTCCTGCGGTCTGAAGGAGGTGGTTTGTTGCTGTTGTGGAACCTCAGACTGGCGAATTACTGAGTTTGAATGAGATGAAGTTAGTGTGTGTCGGTGTGTGGTGTGTGTGTTTGTGGTATCGTGCGGAGTGACTTCTGCAGTGCGTTTGTTGGCCTGGCTCATGAGAGAATACCTGCGTAGAGAACTGCAGGCCGCGTTGATTTGCTGTTTTAGATAGGGGGAATGTGAGGGCATTGCTATTTAAGTATAATGCCAGCGAGAAAGCCTCGGCTGTTGGGTGATATATTGCCACGCGGTGTTGTTGCTGTGCCCGAGTATGAAGTCGAGCCAATATATCCTCCAAAACACCGGCTCCAAGGGGCCATTAGCACTTTTATACAAACATATTCAATAATGATTTGCATATTTTCATTAAAACGTTATTTTCGATGCCATTTCATGAATATTTTCATGCCCATTTCATCCTTCCAACAGAGGATATCAGTCCCCGACACAAATCTAGGTCTACCCAAGCCGGCTGGTCGTTCGTTTCCCTATCGTTCGGTTGCCAGAGACACGCACCCAGTCGTTAAGTCTTTTTGTTCTGTATCTATGGATGCCAACCCAGCGTTGCTACCTAACCAAGTTCTCCCTCTTCCATACAGAGCTGCAATGTTTCTTCGCCCTTGCGCTTTACCCAGCTAGCCAACTAACGGCTAACTTAGTCACTGTCTAAACATTTCAGCCCAGTAATATACCAAAAAAAGGTGAATCTGCACTTGCATTGGATTTATTGGCCTGTTTTCTCACGGTGGACATTTATTTGCAGTATCATTAAAAATGAGCTAATGATGCAAAAAACGATTTCAGCCTTGGCTTCTCTCGTTCTAGGTCATCTTGTTGCTTCAAGAGGAAAGCTAAGCCAACAACCGAACTTAGCTAACACAATCACTTCAAATAAGCTAGAATGACTGCCAAACTAGCTTCATTTCGTTTTCGTAGTTACCAGTTTTTTATATGATATTTCTTTGTATATATCCATAAAAATGATGCCTTGATTACATTGATTTCGGACTGCCGCATGCAGAAATAGCTGCCTGCTGTCTCTCATCCTGACACTTTCATTACTATGGCCACAGCTGAGATCGAATTTGGCAATATTGAAAACAATATTTCGCAAATGTCAGAGAGACAGACAAGTTGTATTCAATCTCCGCTGTTGAACTTAAATTTAGTCTAAAAGAAGTAGTGAGATAATGTTCTAGATGATTTTGTATATGAGAAAGATCAAGTTTATAAACTGCCTGGCTGGGGCTATGAGACAGTGGATTTGCGCAGTCAGATGCGAACAGAGTAATAGCCCCTATTTTATGTCATAGATTTCGCCAGGAAGTGGTAACTTGTGAAATAACACCCGCGCTGGAATTGCGGTATGTAACCAATCAGCATTCAGGATTAGACCCTACCGCCATGCTATAAAATAGTTAATTATGATTATTTATAGAACCACTTAACAAAGAGAAAGTGAAAGTTATACATATTGGTGTGTGTGTGTGTGTATACGTGTGTATCCCAAGTGCATTATTGCTATATAGATAGGGGAGAAGGTAAGAAGTGTTGAGTCAGTATTAAAACTTGGGTCTCTATCTACTGGACATAACAGTTGTGGGAGTTAACGATTACTATAACCTCTGATTCTTTTTAGCCAGTGGTGAAACGGATTGCAGAAGGAGAGGGGGCCGGCTTAACTCTGTCCGGAATTGCCGACAGGGAGAAAGAGAAAAAATCAGCTTTAAATTATGAGACAGCCCTTTAAAAAAAAAAAGATTATCCCACAAGATTTCGGACGCGGAAACCATGTACAGCGGTGTTTAAAAAATACTTCGGATTGTCTAGCTTTTTTATTAGTGTTGATTTCTAGTTTCACAAAGATGATTATAAAAAAAATATTTTATAGGTCAATTATCTTTCTAAATACTTTTCTGGGATATCATTTAACTGTATCAGCGGCGGA
The DNA here is from genome assembly GCF_002910315.2 of Salvelinus sp. IW2-2015. Classification (NCBI taxonomy): domain Eukaryota; kingdom Metazoa; phylum Chordata; class Actinopteri; order Salmoniformes; family Salmonidae; genus Salvelinus; species Salvelinus sp. IW2-2015. The sequence continues at coordinate 42,855 of NW_019945632.1, read as the reverse complement.
AAGCCCTTTTTGCCCATCCCTAAAATGGTCGTTTATATATACAAATATATATTTAATTGTGTGTTGTTTGTTGTGTTTGGTGTGGCCGCCCTGCTCCTAAAATTCATACAGGGCGAAACGATCACTGAACTTTTTGTTTGCGTCCAGTATAATTGAAGGTTAATGTTTTTCCATGCTCTGGTTACCAATCTTGGGTAGATACACACCAGAATCAGTCGACACCATGTCTTTCCTCTATCACTGATGCTAAGCATGCTCAAAGCTTTGCAGCAATAGAATGTCACGCCCCTGATCTTTTCACCTGTCTGTGATTGTCTCCACTCCCCCCGTCCAGGCTGTCACCCATTTCCCCATTATCTTCCTGTTATTTATACCTGCTGTTCTTGTTTTAAAATATCTTGTTGCTATATATGACGAAACTGCCGATACTGACTCAGCACACTTGGCACCCAGCTCCGCACACCATCTCCCTGCGCCCCCCCCATCTATCCCAAGAGCCACCATGGTAATAGGCCATCCGCAGGATTGTGGCCATAATGTCAACGACCTAGCTCGGACAAGATTGCCTACTAGCGGGCAGTCTACCCACGACTATAACCTCCGAGCCTCTCCCAGTAACCCGGCTGCGTAGCAGAGCCCCGTCACCCAGGGTTTCCGGGAAACCTACAACTACCTCCTCCGTGAGCCGCTACGATGGAGATGCCAGAACCTGCCGGGCCTTTGCTAAAATTCCTCCAAGTGCCCCCTTGTTTTCGCCAGTTGTATGAAGGCCTCTACATTTCGACCCTCCGTACCTCTCTAAAATAGGATAGCGAATCTGTAGCGATCATTTCTTTACTCTGAATGTAGGAGGGCATTCTCCGTGCTTCAGGCCACCGGCGAGTCTGTTGGAGCAACAAATCCACTCGTCTGCCCTCAGTGTAGGTATTGTAGGCGAGGTTGAAGAAGTTGGAGGCCTCCGGTCCGGAGAGAGGCTGCCCAGAGGTTACTCCAGCGTTGGCAGGACTCCCTCAGTGTGGCACTGTAGGTGCTATATGCATTTGGAATTACACGCGCGAAGCTAGCAGAGCGAGAGGTGGTGTCCTTCTGGCAACCCCTGAAGCCGTGCTGTTGCGGCGACGTGGTAGTATCGGTGGAAGTAAAGGACGTTGAGGCTTGCAACCCAGGAACTACCGGACCGGATCTCAACTACGGATCGAATGGCGGCTATGGGAACACAGAAGAAAAGAAGAGGTTTGATTGTGGTCCAATCGCTCACTCAAGGAGCCACCTTTGTATTGTGATGGACTCCAGAAGTCCACCGGCGTCTACGCTCCCCGGGAGCGATCCCGAGCTTACCCGAGTTCCTCCCAAGAGTCTTCCCCGAAGACTGCACGATTTACCTCTTCACCGACGCGGATCGCAGCTCGGTAGGGCTAGCTGTCTCCAGCCGAACTGCGGTATGCAGACTTAACACCCAGTTGTCATGTTATTCGTAGGTTACTGTCGCTTCATTATGTGTTCTACCTGTCACCTTCAAGAGCGCCATAACTTCATTGGTAGGAATGAGACTCTGCGCGTCCCTAAGCTACAATTTAGCTTCCCCCCTACTCCATTGCACCTGCTGTGGACCAGGTCCACAGTCTCTCCACGGTGACTCATCGACTCGGCCGATATGAGTTCTTATTGGATGTTGCCCTCTGTGCCGGTCCGAGCTGGGCATCCCCACCTCAACCCTTCTTCCTTTCCTCTATGAATGTTTTAGCAGCGCTGGGTACGGGCGATTCTATCAGGCTGGGTCACCCTCCACGCATACCTCTCGACCCATCAATCCTACGAGGATGTGGAACCACAGCGAGCGACTCCAATTTATACCTGCCTAATTGAGTCTCAGCAGGTTCGTCTTGTATATATTGGGATTCTTCTTGGCTCCAGCGACAACAATCCCACTGATTGACTGCGTCTACTGGTTGCCATCGTCCAGCTCGGAGGCCCGTCTCTCCACACTCATTGCCTGAAATCAGCTCTTCCTCTTCCCGGGACGGGTCTTCCTGAGCTGCTTGGAAATTGCCCCGAATTCTCCCGCATGTCCCGCTTGGCAGTGCCAGGAGGACTGCGGGTAGGGTTCAATCAAGGCCCGCGGCCACGTGTCGCTGCCGCAACACCAACCCCAGTAAACAAGGATGTTTAAGCGGCCATCTGCTCTGACACGGCCACTATCAGCCCTGCGGCTACACCCCGGAAGCCGAGACCTTTCGCGACCTCCCGCGTGTCCCAAATCATTAGCCCTCTCTGCTGTGTCCATCCCTTGACTGTCCCCTGTCACCCTCCGGCAAGTATACTTGAAAAGGACCCGTAGCTTATGTCAGGTAGTCCTAAACCCATGTACACGTCGACAGCCCTATTGCCACGGGTGGCGTCCACCGCTAAGAAGGTGAGGTACTGTCCGCCTACTGATCTGTTCACCTGTCCTTGTCTTCCTCTTGTCTCTGTCTCTCTCTTCCTCTTGTCTCTGTCTCTCTCTTCCTCTTGTCTCTGTCTCTCTCTTCCTCTTGTCTCTGTCTGTCTCTCTTTCTGAAACACTGAGCTACTATCAATCAAATCAATAAATTTACAGCAAGTTAAAATGTCCTGAATCCTCATTTAGTCAAACGTCCTTTAATGGACTCTGAATAAGTTACTATGCACTCTATTATTTAATAGTGTATATTATTTTAGTGTTATTATTGTTAATCGTATTATTGTTATTATCATTCGTATTACTATTATTATTAGTAGTAGTATTATTAGTATTATTATTAGTATTATTATTAGTATTATTAGTAGCATTATTAGTATTATTATCAGTATTATTACTATCATTAGTGGTAGTATTACTAGTATTATTATTATTATTAGTAGTATTATTAGTAGTACTATTACTAATGGTACTATTAGTGTTATTATTAGTATTATTAGTATTATTAGTAGTAGTATTACCAGTATTATTATTGGTATTATTAGTAGTTTTATTAGTAGTTTTATTAGTATTATTAGTATTATTAGTAGTAGTATTACCAGTATTATTATTGGTATTATTAGTAGTTTTATTAGTATTATTAGCATTATTATTAGTAGTATTATTAGTAGCATCTTGACAAGAAACACAGAAACAAGAACCTAAGGGAGTGTCAGATAAAGGGGAGGTAACGAGTGAGGTAATGGAGTCCAGGTGATGAAGCGCAGGTTTGTGTAATGATGGTTGCCAGGTGAAAGAAAAGACAAATAGCAGAATAAGGAAAAAATATAATAATTATAACATGATGAATAAATTGACAGATAATAAGACAAGGAGTAAATACACAACGAGTAACGATAACTTGGCTATATATATATACATACACAGAGTAAATATACACAGTATATCGATGCAAAAACTAATATGAGAAAGTATAGTACACCGTGGAAAGGGGAGAGTCTCCCAGTGGCGATGTTAGCATGTAAATCTAGGTGGGACAAACAAACAACAATATGCATACCAGCAAAGACACAACACAACACTAAACAACCCATAAAGTGGACTATAACGGTGACAAACGGTGCCCACAAACTGTTACTACCTACATAAAGATGTCCCAAAAGCAGAACTTTCTTTTCAGCACCATGGAGTGAATCCTTACCACTGTTACACCTGTCTATCAGCGCAGCCTCATTTACTGCCTTTAAAAAAGAAAACATAGCTGATATGGCTGACTTGCTTAAATAAATGTGGTGTCTACTGACAATTGAGATGTACAAACTATGGCATAAGGGGACGAAAAGCGGATAAGAGGCAATCCGTAATTTCAATGAAGACATTAATGAGAGAGCTAGGACGGAGTCAATATAACTATTTGTACACCACTTTTTAAATGTACAGCGACAAAATTCAGAACATGTGCCGTTCTAACAGTGTTCTCCCTGTACACCAAGTCAGAACCGTAGGATAAATAAAGGGGGCATATAAGCACACAATGAAAGTTCTTACAATATTTGATGATGGCATTTCTCTAAAACAGGCTGTAGGCTACATGTGCAACACCAAGTCCGAACAGTGGGCAAAGTTATTATTTTTATTTATTTTATTTAACTAGGCAAGTCAGTTAACATCTTACTACACAACATACATATTACCTTCTTAGCTACAGTATACACATCCTGTAGCTAAAAGGTATATACCAGGGAGATGTGTATACTGTAGCTAAGAAGGTAAATGCCAGGGAGATGTGTATACTGTGCAGCTAAGAAGGTAATATGCAGGGAGATGTGTATACTGTAGCTAAGAAGGTAA
>NW_019945632.1:27784-38521 GCF_002910315.2 Salvelinus sp. IW2-2015 | reverse complement strand
GGTAATTATACCAGGGGGGGAGGGAAATGTTTGTATACGGTTTACTAGTTAAGGAAGGAAGCGTTATCATTATGCCGAGGGGAGATGATGTATACTTGTAGCTAAAAAGGTAATATGACCCGGATGAGATTGTATATCTTTAGCTAGAGAAGTAATATCCAGGGAGATGTTGTGACTTATGGACGAGCTAAGAAGGTAATATGCCAGGGAGATGTTTATACTGGTAGCTAAGGAAGATAATAACCAGGGAAGATTGTATATACTGTAGCTAAGAAAGGTAATATTGCCAGGGAGATGTGTATACTGTGAGCTAAGAAGTAATATGCCAGGGAGATGGTATACTGGTAGCTAAGAAGGTAATATGCCAGGGAGATGTGTTATACTGTAGCTAAGAAGGTAATATGCCAGGGAGATGTGTTACTGCAGCTAAGAAGGTAATATGCCAGGGAGATGTGTGTATACTGTAGCTAAGAAGGTAATATGCCAGGGGAGATATGTGTATACTGTAGCTAAGAAGGTAATATGCCAGGGAGATGTTGTATACTGAGCTAAGAAGGTAATAATGCCAGGGGATATGTGTTATACTGCTAGCTAAGAAGGTAATATGCCAGGGAGATGTGTATACTGTAGCTAAGAAGGTAATATGCCAGGGAGATGTGTATACTGTAGCTAAGAAGGTAATATGCCAGGGAGATGTGTATACTGTAGCTAAGAAGGTAATATGCCAGGGAGATGTGTATACTGTAGCTAAGAAGGTAATATGCCAGGGAGATGTGTATACTGAGCTAAGAAGGTAATATGCCAGGGAGATGTGTATACTGAGCTAGAAGGTAATATGCCAGAGGAGATGTGTATACTGAGCTAAGAAGGTAATATGCCAGGGAGATGTGTATACTGCAGCTAAGAAGTAATATGCCAGGAGATGTGTATACTGTAGCTAAGAAGGTAATATACCAGGGAGATGTGTATACTGTAGCTAAGAAGGTAATATGCCAGGGAGATGTGTATACTGAGCTAAGAAGGTAATATGCCAGGGAGATGTGTATACTGTAGCTAAGAAGGTAATATGCCAGGGAGATGTTATACTGTAGCTAAGAAGGTAATATGCCAGGGAGATGTGTATACTGTAGCTAAGAAGGTAATATGCCAGGAGATGTATATACTGTAGCTAAGAAGGTAATATGCCAGGGAGATGTTATACTGCAGCTAAGAAGGTACATATTGCCAGGGAGATGTGTTTATACTGCAAGCTAGAAGGTAATATGCCAGGGAGATGTTCTATACTGAGCTAAAGAAGGGGTAATGAAATCATGCCAGGAGATGTGATTACTGTGAGCTAAGAATGTAATATGCCGTAGGAGAGATGTGTAATACTGTAGCTAAGAACGGTAAATGCCCAGGGAGATGTGTATACTGTAGCTAGAAGGTAATATGCCAGGGATATACACATCTCCCTGGCATATTACCTTCTTAGCTACAGTATACACATCTCCCTGGCATATTACTTTCTTAGCTACAGTATACACATCTCCCTGGTATATTACCTTCTTAGCTACAGTATACACATCTCCTTGGCATGTTACCTTCTTAGCTACAGTATACACATCTCCCTGGCATGTTACATAATTTATGCAGCAGCAGACAAGACATTTTTGGACTCACCTTGTTGTGCTGTGCCCAGTTGAACAGGAAGTTCTTCTTGTGGACCAATTTTGCCATCAAACTTTGTCATCAAAGTCTGTCATTCTCTGGATTGATGGTGCTTTGAAGACAACAGGGAAGTCAGGAAAAAAAACAATGTTTAATCATTTTTACATTTTTTTATTTTTTTATTTAACCTTTATTTAACTAGTTGAATCATGATGACGTCAGTGATCTTCAGGTCAGAGCTCTAGAAAGAGGCTTTCCCGAATTCCGAGTTGGATGGCCATTCAAACTTATTTTCCCAGTCGGAACTCATTTTTTCCCCAGAGCTCCCAGTTGTCTTGAACTCACTGAAGTCTCATATTTCCCAGTTTTGAGTTTCCAGTTGTTTTGAACGCGGCAGAAGTCATGTCTGGATTGACAGCATGGCCAATGTATTCAACCTTTTCTGGCCCATAGTGTTTCATGTTTATCCTTTTAAGCTTGGAAACGAGACCCTTAAACCCCAGACTTGGACCACACACCTTGTTGTGTAATGTTTATGTCCAATGGCTGATGACCACCGATACATTTTATCTATAATTTCACTTCACATGACAAGGATTAAAAAGGATTTGTCCGTAGATTGTCGACTTGATTCATGATGATGACTGCTAGCTTAGACTGAAAGTATGACGTTGACATGATCAGTCCAATCAAAGCTACGGTAGATATCACGTGATGTGACGTCATTTTATCTGTGGCCCAATGACCTTGAGCCTTCTTGGATGGGCACTTCTAATGTAAATCTATGCTAGCACCCAAAGGGGCTTGCATTTTCTAGATTTCCCCATAGATTTTGCAGGTGACGTAGGTGTCCCTGTGAGTGACAGAACACTGAGCCAATCACGGCGCAACTAGAGAACATGACCAACCCCTACACTCCGTATTTTTCGCTGGCTGCCATTTTGAAGCTCCCTTACTCAAGAAAGCAAAAAAAAGAGACGTTTGTTTATTAACTCAATTATTATTATTTTTATAAATTGTTTTGCAAACTGATATTTGACATGTATTAATGCCAGAATAACATGCAAAACAGACAACAACAACAACAACAAAACAAAAAGATATGTTTTATTAGCTAAACAGATGGAGCTCTGCCCCACCTGTCCTGAATGACGGGTCGCCGCTTGACTCTCTGTTGTGCTCTATGACCCACACAAGGGTCACGGGACTTGTCTAAAGGGAACCCATTCAAATGGAAGTATGGAGGTCATTTTGTGCCAACAAAAACAAAGGGTTAAATATGTGTAAAAAAAAAAATAATACAATCCTGAGGTTTATATCTCCTAGATATTGGACAGACACTTCAAAACCTTTTTCCTTGTCATTTATTTTTTGACTGTCTTTTTTTTGCCATTTCTGAATGTGTTATTCAATGCGTTTCTATGGGCTATAGTAGTAAAGGCCAAATTCAATATTTTATCAAATCATTTTGTAATGTTTTTTTATATATACCCCCCCCCCTCCCAATGGCTTAGACTTTTAATAATTTTTAACAAATTATTTAAAAATGATTTACAAGTATGGCGAGTTGTTAACTTACGGTTGGTGAATGTAAATAAATGAAAGCAGTGGACTTCTATAGAATTTAGAGCTCTCCCATCAGGTTACCAACAACAGGGTCAAAGTTGAATGTCTCTTGCTCAGCTGCGGCAAGCAATGGCAATGTAATAGGCGAATGCAGACCAGAATGTGGTAAAAATGTGGCAATTTGAAAGAGGACCGTATAAACATTGCTTATTTTTTCAGGCAACATATCCTAGGTATATATATACAGTGGGGAGAACAAGTATTTGATACACTGCCGATTTTGCAGGTTTTCCTACTTACAAAGCATGTAGAGGTCTGTAATTTCTATCATGGGTACACTTCAACTGTGAGAGACGGAATCTAAAACAAATCCAGAAAATCCATTTGTATTGATTTTTAAGTAATTAATTTGCATTTTATTGCATGACATAAGTATTTGATACATCAGAAAAGCAGATCTTAATATTTGGTACAGAAACCTTTGTTTGCAATTACAGAGATCATACGTTTCCTGTAGTTCTTGACCAGGTTTGCACACACTGCAGCAGGGATTTTGGCCCACTCCTCCATACAGATCTTCTCCAGATCCTTCAGGTTTCGGGGCTGTCGCTGGGCAATGTTTCTTGGTTAGTGACTAATTCTATCTCTATTTGGGGGTTTTGTGCAAGCTACCTGTGCTGTGAAAGAAATGTCTGTGCTTTTTTGTATTTGGTGGTGAGCTAACATAAATATACGTGGTGTTTTCGCTGTAAAACATTTTAAAAATCGGACATGTTGGCTGGATTCACAAGATGTTTATCTTTCATTTGCTGTATTGAACTTGTTAATGTTTGAAAGTTAAATTTAAAAAATATATATTTTTTGAATTTCGCGCGCTGCCTTTTCAGTGGAATGTGGGGGGCTAGAAAGGTTAAATTCCAAATAAATCACAGACAGTGTCACCAGCAAAGCACCCCCACACCATCACACCTCCTCCTCCATGCTTTACGGTGGGAACCACACACGCAGAGATCATCCGTTCACCCACACTGCGTCTCACAAAGACACGGCGGCTGGAACCAAATCAATCTGACCAAAGGACAGGTTTCCACCGGTCTAATGTCCATTGTTCGTGTTTCTTGGCCCAATGAAGTCTCCTCTTTGTATTGGTTTTCTTTAGTAGTGGTTTCTTTGCAGCAATTCGACCACGAAGGCCTGATTCACACAGTCTTCTCTGAACAGTTGATGTTGAGACGTGTCTGTTACTTGAACTCTGTGAAACATTTATTTGGGCGGCAATTCCTGTGGCTGGTAACTCTAATGAACGTATCCTCTGCTGTGTAGGTATCTCTGGGTCTTCCTTTCCTGTGGCTGGTAACTCTAATGAACGTATCNCTGGGTCTTCCTTTCCTGTGGCTGGTAACTCTAATGAACGTATCCTCTGCTGTGTAGGTATCACTGGGTCTTCCTTTCCTGTGGCTGGTAACTCTAATGAACGTATCCTCTGCTGTGTAGGTATCTCTGGGTCTTCCTTTCCTGTGGCGGTCCTCATGAGCGCCAGTTTCATCACAGCGCATGATGGTTTTTGCGACTGCAACACTTAGAAACTTTCAAAGTTCTTGAAATGTTCCAGATTGAGTAACCTTCATGTCTTTAAGTAATGATGGACTGTTGTTTCTCTTTGCTTATTTGAGCTGTTCTTGCCATAATATGGACTTGGTCTTTTACCAAATAGGGCTATCTTCTGTATCCCACCCCTACCTTGTCACAACACAACTGATTGGCTCAAACACATTAAGAAGGAAAGAAATTCCACAAATAAATATTTAAGAAGGCACACCTGTTATTTGAAATGCATTCCAGGTGACTACCTCTTGAAACTGGTTGAGAAAATACCAAAAGTGTGCAAAGCTGTCATCAAGGCAAAGGTTGGCTACTTTGAAGAATCTAAAATCTAAAATATATTTTTATTTGTTTAACGCTTTTTTGGTTACTACATGATTCCATATTTGTTATTKCATAGTTGTGATGTCTTCAMTATTATTCTACAAGGTAGAAAATAGTMAAAATAAAGAAAACCCCTTGAATGAGTAGGTGTTTTTCTAAAAAAAAAAATTGACCGGTAGTGTATATATATTTAATTTCCTGATATCCAATTGGTAGTTACAGTCTTGTCTCATCGTTGCAACTCCCGTACGGACTCGGGAGAGGCAAAGGTCGAGAGCCGTGCGTCCACCGAAACATGATCCTGCCAAAAGCCGCACTGCTCGCTTWAACCAGAAGCCAGCCGCACAAATGTGTCGGAGGAAACACCGTACAGCTRGCKACCGAAGTCAGCGTGCAGTGCGCCCAGCCGCCACCAGGAGTCGCTAGAGTGCGATAGAACAAGGACATCCCAGCCAAACCCTACCCTAACAAAGATGACGCTGGGCCAATTGTGCGCCGTCTCATGGGTCTCTCAGGTCACGGCCGGTAGCGACACAGCCCGGGATCGAACCTGGATCTGTAGTGACACCTCTAGCACTGCGATGCCTTACACCGCTGCGTCACTCAGGAGGCCTGTATGCTGCTTGTTTTGGGATGTATTCTATACTGTATGTGGCTCAACCTTCCCTCCATAGGAGTTCCTCTCTCGTTTCTCCTCCCTCTCTTCTCTCTGTCCCTCCCTAGGAGAGGAGGTTCGGTTGCTCGTTCTCCTTCCTGTTCCTGCATCAAGTAGGTATGGTTCGTCGCTCGTGTGTAGCGTCGGCTAGCCTGCCTTTCTCTCTGTCCCTCCCTAGAATTCCTGTCTCGTTTCTCCTCCTCTCCTTGTCCTGTTCCTCCCTAGGAATTCCCTCTCTCTCGGTTCTGCCTCCCTCCCGTCTCTTCTCCTGTCCCCTCCTAAGGAATTCCTCTCTCGTTTCTCCTCCCTCTCTTCTCTCTGTTCCTCCCTAGGTATTCCTCTCTCGTTTCTCCTCCCTCTCTCCTCTCTGTTCCTCCCTAGGAATTCCCTCTCGTTTCTCCTCCTCTCTCCTCTCTGTTCCCTCCCCTAGGAGATCTCTCTCGTTTCTCCTCCCCTCTTTACTCTCTTCCCCCCCAGGAATTTCTCTTCGTTTCACCTCCTCGTCTTCCTCTGTCCTCCCTAGGAATCCTCTCTCTCCCCCCTCTTCTCTCTGTCTCTCCCTAGGAATTCCTTCTCGTTCTCCCCCTCTCTTCTCTCGTTCCTCTCCTAGGTATCCTCTCTTCTCTCTGTCCTCCTCTCCTCTCCTCTCCTCTCCTCTCCCTCCTCTCCTCTCCTCTCTCTCCTCGTCCTCTCTCTCCTCTCCTCTCCTCTCCCTCCCTCTCCTCTCCTCTCCTCTCCTCTCTCTCCTCTCCTCTCCTCTCCTCTCCTCTCTCTTTTTTCTCTCTGTCTCTTTTATCAGCAGCATAGTTGAGGCTTAGTGTCTCCCTCCCCCCCCTGTGACTTAACCAAATCAGGTTGCCTGAAACAGAGCAGTGAGATAGTTTCTGTCAGATATCTCTGATATCTCTCTTAATTAAGGAGACATGATGAGTGAGTTAAATTGTGGCGGCCACACGGGACTGTCGCTAACGATTACTGTGCTAATGAGTGACTAATGACAGCTTCCTGTATAAGGCCTTACACTGTCTGTCTGTCTGTCGTCTGTCCTCCCCTGTCTGTCTGTTTTGTCCTCTACCCTGTCTGTCTGTCTGTCTGTCTGTCTGTCTGTCTGCCTGTCTGCTCTGTTGCCTGTCTGCCTTCTGCCTGTCTGCTGTCTGTCCTGTCGCTGCTGTCTGTCTGTCTGTCTGTCTGTTCTGTCTGTCTGTCTGTCTGTCTCTCATGTGTCTCTGTCTGTCTGTCTCTATGTGCTGTCTGCCTGTCTCTATGTCTGTCTGCTGTCTGCTGTCTGTCTGTTCTGCTCTGTTCTGTCTTCCTGTCTGTCTGTCTGTCTGTCTGCTTCTGTCTGTCTGTCTGCTGGCTGTCTGTCTGTCTGTCTCTGTCTCGTCTGTCTGTCTGTCTGTCTGTCTGTCTGTCTGTCTGTCTGTCTGTCTGTCTGTCTGTCTGTCTGTCTGTGTCTGTCTGTCTGTCTTATGTCTGTCTGTCTGTCTCTGTCTCTGTCTCTTGTCTGTCTGTCGTCTGTCTGTCTGTCTGTCTGTCTGTTCGTCTCTATGTCTGTCTCGTCTGTCTGTCTGTCTGTTCTGTCTGGTCTGTCTGTCTGTCTTGTCTGTCTGTGTCTGTTCTGTCTGTCTGCTGTCTCTGGTCTGTTCTGACTGTCTGTCTTCTCTGTCTGTGGCTTCACAAAAGAGCGCACTCTGGTACCTAGATCTGAACACACAGTAACTGACAACTGACAATGGGACAGGAGACTGGGGGTGAGGCAAAGGTGTGGACGGAGACTGGGGGAGGCCAGAGGTATGGGAGCAGGACACTGGGGAGGCCAAGGTATGGGACAGAACTGGGGGAGGCCAGAGGTGATGGGAACAGGAGACTGGGGGAGGCCAGAGGTATGGGACAGGAGACTGGGGAGGCAGAGTGGGTATGGGACAGGAGACTGGGGGAGGCCAGAGGTAGGGACAGGAGACTGGGGAGGCCAGATATGGGACAGAGAGATGCTGGGAGGCCAACGTATGGACAGGGACTGGGGAGACCAAGAGGTATGGACAAGGAACTGGGGGAGGCAGAGGTATGGGACAGGAGACTGGGGAGACCAGAGGTATGGAACAGGAGACTGGGGAGGCAGAGTATGGGACAGACTGGGAGGCCAGAGTATGGGACAGGAGACTGGGGGAGGCCAGAGTATGGGACAGGAGACTGGGGAGACCAGAGGTATGGGACAGGAGAACTGGGTGGAGGCCAGAGGTATGGGACAGGAGACGGGAGACCAGAGGTATGGGACAGGAGAACTGGGGAGGCCAGAGTATGGGACAGGAGACTGGGGAGCCAGAGGTATGACAGGGAGACTGGGGAGACCAGAGGATGGGACAGGAAAGCTAGGGGAGGCCAGAGGTATGGACAGAAGCTAGGGGAGGCCAGAGTATGGGACAGGAACTGGGGGAGGCCAGAGGTATGGACAGAGACTGGGAGCACCAAGGTTGGGACAGGGACTGGGGAGGCCAGAGGGTATGGGACAGGAGACTGGGGAGACCAGAGGGTATGGACAGGAAGCTAGGGAGGCCAGAGGTATGGGACAGGAAACTGGGGGAGGCCAGAGGTAAGGACAGGAGACTGGGGAGGCCAGAGGTATGGGATAGAGAAGGGGAGCCGAATGGGACAGGAGACTGGGGGAGACCAGAGGTATGGGACAGAAGCTGGGGAGCAGAGGTATGGGACAGGAAGCTAGGGGAGCCAGAGGTATGGGACAGGAGATCTGGGAAGGCCAGAGGTTGGACTGGAGGAGGCCAAGGTATAGGACAGGAGACTGGGGGAGGCCAGAGGTATGGCAGAACAGGAGGCACTGGGGACGGGCATGGACAGGAGCTGGGGAGCAGGTATGGGACAGGAGACTGGGGGAGCCAGATGTATGGGACAGGAGACTGGGGAGGCCAGAGGTATGGGAGAGGAGACTGAGGAGGCCAGAGGTATGGACAGGAGACTGGGGAGCATGGGACGGAGACTGGGGGAGGCCAGAGTTAGGACAGGAAGACTGGGGAGACCAGAGGTATGGACAGGAAGTTAGGGAAGGCCAGAGTATGGGACAGGAGCCTAGGGGAGGCCAGAGGTATGGACAGGGACTGGGGAGGCCTGAGGTATAGGACAGGAGAAGGGGAGGCCAGAGTATGGACAGAGACTGGGGACCTGAGGTATCGGGACAGGAGACTGGGGGAGGCCAGAGGTAGTGGGACAGGAGACTGGGGAGGACCTGAGGTATGGGACAGGAGACTGGGGGACTGGCCAGAGGTATGGACAGGAGACTGGGGAGGCCCAGAAGGTATGGGACAGGAGGACTGGGGAGGCCAGAGGTAAGGACGAGGAGACTGGGGGAGACCAGAGGTCATGGGGACAGGAGACTGGGAGGCCAGAGGTATGGGACAGGACTGGGGAGCCAGCAGGTATGGGACAGGGCAGATGGGGAGNACGATTATTGTATGTATTTGAGTTGGACGCTACTGTAGTCAACATAGATTTATAGGTAGACATATGTATTGAGGACTACTGAAGCATATAATAGATTATTGTATATGTATTGAAGGCCTGAACTTGTAGTAAATATAAGATTATTTGTATGATTGAGGCCTACTGTAGTAATATAGATTATTGTATGTATTGAGGAACTACTGCAACAGTAGGTGACATAGAATTATGGTATGTATTGAGGACTACTGTAGTAATATGATTATGTGTATGTATTGAGACCTACTGTAGTAATATAAGATTATTGTATGTATTGAGGCCTACTGTAGTGAATATAGGATTATTGTAATGTATTTGAGGACTACTGACAGTAGGTGACATAGATTATGGTATGTATTGAGGAGACTTACTGTAGTATAATAGATTATGTATGTATTGAGACGTACTGTAAGTAATATAGATTATGTAATGTAATGAGGCCTACTGTACGAGTAGAATAATAGATTAATTGTAGTATGTATTGAGGACTACTGCACAGTAGGTGACATAGATTATTGTATGTATTGAGGCCTACTGTAGTAATATAGATTATTGTATGAATTGAGGCCTACTGTAGTAATATAGAGTATTGTATGTATTGAGGACTACTGCACAGTAGGTGACATAGATTATTTTATGTATTAAGGACTACTGCACAGTAGGTGACATAGATGATTGTATGTATTGAGACCTACTGTAGTAATATAGATTATTGTATGTATTGAGGAATACTGTAGTAATATAGATTATTGTATGTATTGAGGCCTACTGTAGTAATAGATTATTGTATGTATTGAGGAATACTGTAGTAATATAGAGTATTGTATGTGTTGAAGCCTACTGTAGTAATATATATTATTGTATGTATTGAGGCCTTCTGTAGGTTACATAGATGATTGTATGTATTGAGGCCTACTGTAGTAATATAGATTATTGTATGTGTTGAGGCCTACTTTAGTAAAATGTGAGTAATCAAGGTGACAAACAGTGACACATTCAATTGAGCTAGGGTGGTATAATTAAACAAGAGTTTCTATTCGACAAATTCAGGTAGTACCATCCCTGTTTCATTCCGTTTACTTTCGTTTAAGAAACGTTTTACAGCAGAATCACCGGAATGAATACACCCCTGATCATCTGCCCACACAGTTCAATTTCGTAGCAGCCACATACAGCATCATCACTTTGCTCGTTGTATAATTCCTTCTCGTATCTACGCACTCTATTCCTCTCACCTTTCCCKTTCGCTTGTGAACTTCAGTGTACAATACAACAGCTGTCTGTGACCATGCGAAATAACCTCTCCAAGCCAAACCTTCATACCATAACCGCTAACCGCTACACAGCCTCCATTGTTGTCACCATATTAGCTAATGTCATAGTCAACATAGCTACTCAAACTAACCAAGAATCCGTGTGTACAATCACACAGTATAGTGTACAGCAAGCAG
>NW_019945632.1:18994-20733 GCF_002910315.2 Salvelinus sp. IW2-2015 | reverse complement strand
TCGTCTTCCTCCTCCCCTTCCTCCCCTCGTCCTTAACTAGGGTATTGCTGCCCCTCTGCCTCGGGATCCCCTCTTCGTACCCAACTCCATCCTCCTCCCACTCCACCTCTTCCATCCCTTCCCCCCAGCCACTGAACCCTCCTCGTTTCTTCCTCTCACTGCCCCTTCCTCACCCTCGTCCTTCTCCTCCCCCCTCATCCTCCTCCCCTCCACTCCTTCCTCCCCCCCACCTCCCTCCCTTCCTCCCTCTTCCTCCTCCTCCGCTCTTCCTCCTTCTCCCCCTCCTCACCCCTCCCTCCTCATCCCCTTCCTCCCCTCTTCCACCTCCTCCTCCCATCTTCCTCCCCTCTTCCTCTTGCTCCTCTTCCTCCTCCCACTTCCACCCCTCTTCCTCCTCCTCCTTCCCAAACTACCTCCTCATCTCCTCCGGCTCTTTCCTCACCTCCGCAACCCCATGAGCGAAGGCTCATACCGGCCAGCAAAGAGACAGACAGTCAGACAGACATTCATTCATTCTTGGCTCTGATAGACTGCTAAGTGACTAACAAGTCCTGAACAATGAAAGTCATCAACTTAATTCTCTATATTTTTCACCTATTACCAAGCTTTTACACTTTGCGTCAGTGTGTGTGTGTGTGTGCGRGCGTGTGTGTTGGGGGACTTTTCAAATTGTTTTTAGTTTCTCTGTCATCTYAGTCTAACTATAGCCTATGATGTGCTGCCCTGGCTGAGGGGGCGGCACACCCATTACACACACATGGYCGCACATGTGTGTGTGTGCTGATGAACAGTTCTAGGTAAGGGCAGTGGCGTATCCCTGGCTAGCATACAGCCTKGCCACTCAMGCTTATKTGGTTCAATGGTGACATCATGTGTCCAATAGACAGAAATACAAGAAACAACAGCAGAGTGGAAATAGTTATGAATCAYTGTATTAATAATTGATKAAATAACCAATGTATTGTTTGGTTCATTTATTGTCTTACTTTGAGCTTTTTTACAYCATTATGTTTATACWRTYTMGWRAATTYWCKARAYWGTAAGACATGCACATGCAAAATTGTCTTTAATGTATCCATATTAGTCACTGAGAATGTGATCACAAATCATGAAATTGTTCAAATCACACAGAAAAAGAGCAGAAGCATAAACCAACCCATTTTCCACCAATATACATAATTATAATTACAAATGACAAAATATGAGCCTGGAAGGGATGAGAGAGCCAAGCCTATGGGTTTGCAGCTTCAACCCCACAGCAAACACACACGTGTTGCTGTGACTCTTATAAGTGTAATTAACATAATACCAAAATCCCCGTCAAAATCCGTCTGTTAACAATAGAGATATCTTTTTTTAATGGGCTGCGTCTCAATCCACCACATCCGCCGATATCACCCTTCTGCATCTGCGCTGAAAGGTGGCAGAGCTAGAGTGGGGTGTTTGTCAGATCATAGGACATCCCGAAAATCGGTCTTCTCACAAAATCATATGCACAGTAGCYWCCGAAGGGTRTGGCCTAAAACCTATTATGACCCTCTGGGGCTTAGACTCTAGAGGGTTTTATTAACCTGGTTGATCATCTCATAAATCCCTATACATGTCTTCTGTGTTAGTCTTCAGTCCGCCCCACGTCAATAGGCACTAACCTCTCCGAATACAAGGAACCACCACAGAACCTGCCAAAAGCAGAAACACTCCAGACATGGCCATGAACAGAACCGCCCAGAACCTGGACC
>NW_019945632.1:11289-16812 GCF_002910315.2 Salvelinus sp. IW2-2015 | reverse complement strand
TTATGGATGGTGTATCTCTGTCCAGAATGTCTCATCGACATGTTCTTGTATTTTGTCTTGTACCAGGTGTATTTGTCCACAGGTGGGTTGGCATCACTGCTGCAGGTCAGAGTCACTGAACTGCCCTCCACTATTTCACCAGAGGGACTGACTGACACTGAGGTGTTCCTTGGGCCATCTGGATAACAGACAAAGTAAGAAAGTAAGTAAGTATTTAGAGCTGTAAAATCAACAACCATTCATCTAAATTAAATAGCAGCCCTATTTCATGTCTGTTTCACTAAACATCAACACTGACCAATGATGTATTGAATGATTTTGACAGACTTTAAAAGTGTATTAGTCACACTCACACACTGCAGGAGAAATGATGCCTTTTACAGCACAGTAGAAGCTGTCTTCAGTTTTAAAGTAGAATGTGTACGAGGGGGAGGAGAACTCTTGTACAATCTTACTGTTCCTGTACCAGATGTAGGTGGGGTTACCAGTCAGAGTACAGGTGGTGCTACAGGTCAGTGTCGTTGACCACCATGTAGTGGTCACCTTCACCTGCAGGTCTGAAGTAGATAACAACATTAAAACCATCAATGACCTGTTGTCTAGTTGAAATGAGGCAGGAGTGGACATTCTCAAATCATCAATTCAGACATTCCTATTATACCATACATTCATATTTATATTATTTCAATACAAATCAAGACAATTTTCCAGAAACAATTAAACAGATTAGCATTATATATATATAATATCACAGTACCTGTAACAGACAAAGTGACTCCAGGGATATCAAAATATTTCCCTCCTGTCGGATCTGTTATAAATCTGAACTTGTACGTAGCTGAGTCACTCTCTCTCAGGTTTGTGATTGTCAGGGTGTGTCCATTCGTCACATTGCTAAGGTACGTCACACGACCTTTGTAGTCTGGGTCATCACTCAGATTTACATAATCCCCTTCAGCATCATTTTTTGTGAACCAGAAGGTTGATGTGACTGTACCACTGGGATATGTGTAAGAGCAGGACATCTCCACTGTTGACCCCTTCAAGGCACAGATACTCTGAGTGGTGTATTTCACTCTCCAGCCATACTGACCCAGTACCACTGAAACACAGTTAGACATCACAAGGACGTTACATTAAGTTCAAGTTCTTTTGACTCACATTAACACTTTGTTCCATAGTTGCTGAGTTGAGACATAGATACTCTTTGGTTGAGTGTGAATGGAAACCACAGAAAAGCTTCACTCAGTGAGGTGTGAAAGACAACTGTTTAAAGTGAAGTGGAGACGCCAAATGTGTCGCCAGTAGAACATAAAAATGGTTATGCTTTTAGAACTATCTGTAGTTTGACAAACTGGGCAACTAAAAGATATGAATGAGACCATACCTGCTACAGACCAGAGAAAGACCACCAACACACTTCCTGCTGTTCTCAAGGCCATTGTTGCATCTCCCACCCTGCAGTCTTAGAAACATAAACAACAACTCACTCTATAGCTGGTGAATAACTCCACCTGATACATTGAAGTATGAACTGTAAATGGGGTACAGGGCCTCATCACTGAAAATGAACCAGGCTCATATTGTGTTGTATTGTATTGTGCTATATGGTTGTCTATGTGAATACTGTCTGTCTGTAAGTCTATTGCACTATGTATGTAATGTGTGTGACGTGTTGCATGTCTGTCTACATCTGTCTATTTAAGATGATATGTAGTATGATGCAAAAATAATTTCCTAATGGATACAATAGTCATCACCATCATCATCATCATCATCGTCGTCATCACCACCATCATCATCATCATCAAAAACAACAACAGCAACAATCACTTATTGAACAGATGTGTAGTACTGCAAACAAACATTTCTACATTGATTGTTCTGAAGCTGTTTTATTCTCAGAACCCCAAATATAGGAGGATAAATCTTCAATCCTCTACGGTCCGTCAAGCTGTACAGCAGCCTAAAGACTGACCACCAGGCTCAATGACAGCTCCTATCCTCAAGCTGTGAGGCTAAAATACGCAATGTACTCGACTTACCTCCTCCTCTCCTCCTACACACATCACACAAACAACACCAGCCTATAACACACCACATCACACACACAACACACACACACATCTATCACCACAGCTTGTAAGAACGACTTGGGACACATTCTCCAAAATTCACGATCCCTACTTTATCACTATTACCTTAATTATACACCCCAAAACCTATTAACACCAAGAACCGAACCACCTAAGCTCCAAACCCTAAAAAAAGCTAATATCTGAACAGGTAACAAACTGGATTACATGACTGTATAGTAGTCTGGAAGAATGGATATTAATATTGAATTTTATTATACCATGCACTTTAACCTAGCACTTATTTTTTGAGCACTTAATCCCTTCATCTCTTGGTGTCACGCCCTGACCATAGAGAGCTGTTTATTCTCTATGTTGGTTGGGGCGTGATAGTGACTAGGGTGGGTCATCTAGGTGATTMATGATTTATGTTGGCCGGGTATGGTTTCCAATCAGAGACAGCTGTTTATCGTTGTCTCTGATTGGGGATCATATTTAGGCAGCCATTTCCTCATTGTGTTTTGTGGGATCTTGTCTACAGATAGTTGCCTGTGTGCATACCAGTAGCGTCACGGTTCGCTTGTTCTTTATTGTTTTGTTTGGTGAGTTTCAATTTATGAAAAGATGTGGAACTCTACGCACGCTGCGCCTTGGTCCAATCATTACGACGATCGTGACACTTGGGGGGGATTATTTATTTAATTGATCCAGTTTGCATGTTTTATTATGATTGTATTATGTAGATCAACACTCCTACACTGAGACACTTTATAAATACTGGCCGTAAAACACAGTTTAAAACTGAACAACAAGTAAAATGATACATTACCCTCAATTATATGACTAATGACTAAAAACAAATAACCCCAAACTATATTTCAAGATATTGTCACTTGAGTGAAGTGAAGGAGGGAGGTCTTGTACAGTGAGTCAATTTGCTGTCAGTTAGTGTGAGTTCTGTGGTTGACACATATTTAACTGCCCTTATACCTCCTCTTTAAGTCATTAACATGCATGATGACCAGACCAGTACATCAGAAAAAGGATGTTACTGTATTTCAATAGAAATTGTGCAACAGACTGCATATCTATATGTACTTTTCTTAATTTGAGGAGTGGGACTTCATTTTTAAAAATAGCTCAATGTGTCATATTTCCAACGTGATATTTTGACTACACAGAGAACCATTTAAACAATGTGTCGACTACAGAGGGCTTGATGCGGTTGCTAGGTGATTTGTGACACACCTGCAAGCCCTCTTCACTATTTAGAATGTTAACAATTTCTTAGAATGTGTTGTCTTGTCCTTCTGAGTTCTGTATATACAGGTCAAAGTTCCATGATGTCATTCAATTAGAACCCATTCAATTTAAAACCCATAACCATCAGATGAATCAAAGTGATACTGAAGGTTCCACTGTTCTAGACTAGACCTACTGGCATCTCAACATTACTGCACCATCCTAATAATAATGTCCTCAATAATGTTGGGCTAATAACAACATTACAAACTGGAAATACATTAGTTAAATTAGTGAAAAACTAAACTGTTTACTTGACAAAGTCTGTTGTGTATTACGATATGCCACTATCATATTCTGTTACACTGTTGTGTATTACAACACGCCACTATCATATTCTGTTACACTGTTGTGTATTACAACATGCCACTATCATGAGTGTAGGTATTGATATTAACTGACCTTGTCACTAATAACAGATTAGTGTTATTACAACATACGATTTATCTCCATATTCAAGTATTTGCCATATTTAAATGTGCTATTTAGATCCACATTATTTTTGAGTGGACTATATTATTTATTATTAGGGATGAGATGCTACAAATGTAATTTTGTGATATTAAATAGTAATGCAAGTAGGGAGAAACTTGTTCGAAAACTTCAGTTTTTGATCTAGCTAGGTGCCCAGTAAGAGAGGAACTATCTAGTTACATAGAACATCTCTGCCAGTTAAGTGGAGACCAGTAGGGCTGAGCTACTTAGTCTAAGAAACACTGCAATTTTTAAATGGTTTGAAATACCCTTTAAGGAGAAACCCCTCTGAGAACACAAATTGCCTTCTTAACTATCTTTATATGTGAGAAGGATTGCCACGAGTTTTAAACCAGCCATCTTTCTTATATTATCTTGAGGAGCGCGAGCTCGTATAAGACCACATATACGACGAAGAGAAGAGGTCATAAGCAAAAAACTTCTCTCTTTTTATTACATACTGCTCTCTTTTAGTTAATGTGTAGAAGATCAGCAGAGGTTTACACTGTAGAACCTCTAGTCTTATGCAACCACACATGCCAGGATAATTTATGAACTGCCTAGATAATAGAGAAGTCTCGCATTCCTAGAACACTGCATAATCCTGAAACATACTCCATAAGTTGTGAGAATTCCTTAGATCAGAAATACACTGGAACCGTCCTAGTATAATTTAACAGTTGAGGTGATGACCCAAAATATGGACAGGAGTCATTGTCTTTAATTCAGTGAATATGGGTTCTATGTTAAATTAACTGCATATTGTAGAACTCTCTTGACCGTGTATATACAGAACTCAGAAGGACAACACACCATTATTTAAGAAATTTTGAACATTCTAAATCAGATTATAATGAGCGGCTTTACAGGCGTATGAATGTCATCAATATTCATCCTAGCATACCACACCATACCCTCTGAGGCAGAGCTCTACGATGGTTAATATAGTTCCTTGTGTGAAGTCATAAAATGTTACTACTTGTAGGAAATTATAACATTTACATATTTAGGTTAGGCCTACTTTCAAATGAAAGTAAATAGATAAATACAATTAGATAAAATAGCAGATGCTTGGCTACAATCTATTGATATGATGACTTTCAATTTTTCAAGCAACTTTCCCTTTTCTGACTTAGTTGTCTTGGTTTTCATCATTGTCTATTTAATACTTATATAAGGTGAATTATCAATGAGTCATGTAAATACTGTATGTCAACCACAGAACTCCAACTCTCAAACTAGACAGATAATTTGACTCACTGTACAAGACCTCCCCTCCTTCACTTCCTCAGAAGTACAAATTATCTTGAATATAGGTTGGTTATTTGTTTTATAGTCAATTCATATTAAATTGAGGGTTATAGGTTAAGGTTAATCTATTTGACTTCTTTGTATATGTTTGAGTGTTTTGTGTACATCTAGAGCCAGTATTTCATAAAGTTGATCTCATAGGAGTTGTTATCTTATACATTAGTGATGTAGAATTTTAACCTGATCGTAAATAGAACTTTAGCAAACAAAAACAAATTGTAGACGAGCATGGTGAGATCTTCATCTCCTTGGTTTTTGTGTGGTGGTATGGGTGTTCCTGTGTGCCTAGTCGGCATGATAGTATGATGTCTGGAATGGTGGATTTTCCCTTTTTCTTAAAAATCAAGAGGTAATCTTGTGG
>NW_019945632.1:4251-8929 GCF_002910315.2 Salvelinus sp. IW2-2015 | reverse complement strand
TGTTACACTGTTGTGTATTACAACATGCCACTATCATATTCTGTTACACTGTTGTGTATTACAACATGCCACTATCATATTCTGTTACACTGTTGGCCCTTGTGTACAATAAAGGAGGCTGGTTGGCAGAGATATAGGAGGAGAGGCTCATTGTAATGGCTGGAATATAATTAATGGATACCGTTCCATTTATTCCACTCCAGCCAGTACAATGAGCATGTCCTTCTATAAATCTGCCCACCAGCCTCCTCTGCTGGACAGTACAGGTAGTAGCAGAGGCATCAATATCATAACCATCATCATCACCATAGTGATGCTGTGTTGACTGTATAGGCTAATGTACTCTGTTGTCCATATAGGCTAATGCAGCCTCTTATCCATATATATTATAATGTAGCCTGTTATCCATACATATTCTAGTGTAGCCTGTTATCCATATATAGTCTAATGTAGCCTGTTATACATATATAGTCTAATGTAGCCTGTTATCAATATATAGTCTAATGTAGCCTTTTATCCATATATAGTCTAATGTAGCCTGTTATCCATATATAGTCTAATGTAGCCTGTTATCTATACATATTATAATGTAGCCTGTTATCCATATATAGTCTAATGTACTCTGTTGTCCATATAGGCTAATGCAGCCTCTTATACACATATATTATAATGAAGCCTGTTATCCATATATAGGCTAATGCAGCCTCTTATCCATATATAGTATAATGTAGCCTGTTATCCATATATAGGCTAATGCAGCCTCTTATCCATATATATTATAATGTAGCCTGTTATCCATATATAGTATGTTATCCATATATAGTCTAATGTAGCCTGTTCTCCATATATAGTCTAATGTAGCCTGTTATACATATATAGTCTAATGTAGCCTGTTATCCATATATAGTCTAATGTAGCATGTTATCCATATATAGTCTAATGTAGCCTGTTCTCCATATATAGTCTAATGTAGCCTGTTATCTATACATATTCTAATGTAGCCTGTTATCCATACATATTCTAATGTAGTCTGTTATCCATATATAGTCTAATGTAGCCTGTTATACATATATAGTCTAATGTAGGCTGTTATCCATATATAGTCTAATGTAGCCTGTTATCGATATATTGTCTAATGTAGCCTGTTATCCATATATAGTATAATGTAGCCTGTTATCCATATATAGTCTTATGTAGCATGTTATCCATATATAGTCTAATTAGCCCGTTGCCCACATATAGTCTAATGTAGCCTGTTTCCATGTATAGTCTAATGTAGCCTGTTATCCATATATAGTCTAATGTCTAATATATAATCTACCGACCCCCCTCAGCTCCCAGCTGTGCCCTGGACACCATCTGTGAATTGATCGCCCCCCATCTAGCTTCAGAGTTTGATCTGTTAGGTGACCTAAACTGGGATATGCTTAACACCCCGGCAGTCCTACAATCTAAGCTAGATGCCCTCAATCTCACACAAATCATCAAGGAACCCACCAGGTACAACCCTAAATTCGTAAACATGGGCACCCTAATAGACATTATCCTGACCAACTTGCCCTCCAAATACACCTCTGCTGTCTTCAATCAGCGGATCTCAGGATCACTGCGCTCATTGCTGTATCCGCTACGGTCACGCGTCAAACGACGCACCCCTCATCCACTGTCAAAACGCTCGCTAAAACAATCTTGCGAGCCGGCCTTTCTAATCGACCTGGCCCGGGTTATACCTGGAAGGTATTGACCTCATCGCCGTCAGTGAGGATGCCTGGTCATTCTTTAAAAGTAATTCCTACCATCTTAGACAGCATGCTTCCGTCTAAGAAAATGCAAACTAAGACAGATATACGCTTGGTTCACTCCAGACCTGATGCCTCGACCAGCACCAAACAGAGCTCCTGTGGCGAACTGCAATAGCATCGAATAGTCCCGCGAATATGCAACTGTTCAGAGGAATCAGAACCAATACACGCAGTCAGTCAGGAAAGCAAGAGGGCCAGCTTTTTCAAGCAGAAATTTGCATCTGTAGCTCTAACTCAAAAAGAAGTTTTAGGACACTGTAAAGTCCATGAGAACAAGAGCACCTCCTCCCAGCTGCCCACTGCACTGAGACTAGGTAACACGGTCACCAACGATAAATCCGTGATAATCGAAGACTTCAAAAGCGATTTCTCAACGGCGTGGCCATGCCTTCCTCCTGGCTACTCTTAAAGGTGAAATAAAAATAAAAAAATGTAGCTTGTTATCCATTATATAGTCTAATGTAGCCTGTTATCCATATATAGTCTAATGTAGCGTGTTATCTATAGATAATCTAGTGTAGCCTGTTATCCATAATTTGTAACGTTTGTAATTGTTATAGTGTTGGTCCAGGACGTGAGCTGGGTGGGAATTCTATGTTGTGTGTCTATCTCGTCTGTTTCTGTGTCCAGCCTAATATGGTTCTCAACACGAGGACAGCTGTCAATCATTGTCCCGATTGAGAATCATATAGTAGGTGGCTTGTTTTGTGTTGGGGATTGTGGGTGGTTGTTTCCTGTCTCTGTGTTTGTGTTCTGCACCAGCTAGGACTGTGACGGTATGTTCTTTTGTTTATTTTGTATAGTGTATGTGTTTTGTTTTGATTAAATTCATTATGGAAAATAAACCACGCTGCGTATTGGTCCTCTGATCCTTCTCGCCTCTCCTCGTCTGAGGAGAGGACGACTTAGACTGCTCACAATAAAATGTGTCCAATGTAGACTTGTTATCCATATGATCGTAATGTAGCCTGTTATACATATCGTCTAATGCAGGCCTGCTGTCCAGAAAACTGTAATGTCCATATAAAGAAAGCATAGAATTACATATTAGAACTAATAACTAGTAACTAATAACCCTCCATCACTGGTCTCATGTTAATACTACTCCTATAACACAACCCACCATCACTGTGTCTCTTGTAAATACTACTCCAACACAACCCCCATCGACTGTGTCTCATGTGAGTACTATCCTAAACACAACCCACCTCACTGTGTCTCATGTAATACTACTCCTAAACACAACCCACCATCACTGTGTCTCATGTTAATACTACCCTCCCTAAACGCACAAACCCACCTGCACTGTGTCTCATGTTAATTCTACTCCTAACACAACCCACCATCACTGTGTCTCATGTTAATACTACTCCTAAAACACAACCCACCATCACTGTGTCTCATGTTAATACTATCCTAAACACAACCCACCATCACTGTGTCTCATGTTAATCTACTCCTAAACACAACCACCGTCACTGTGTCTCATGCTAAATACTACTCCTAAACACAACCCACCGTCACTGTGTCTCATGTTAATACTGCTCCTAAACACAACCCACCATCACTGTGTCTCATGTTAATTCTACTCCTAAACACAACCCACCATCACTGTCACTCCCTGACCATAGAGAGCCTTTTTATTCTCTATGTTGGTTAGGTCGGGGTGTGACTAGGTGTCACGTTCCTGACCTTGTTTTCCTTTTGTATAGTTGTGTTTAGTGGGTCAGGACGTGAGCTGGGTGGGCAGTCTGTGTTTGTTCTATGTTAAGTGTTAGGTTTAATTGACCTTGTATGGCTCTCAATCAGGCAGGTGGTTTACGTTTTCCTCTGATTGAGAACCATATATAGGTAGGTTGTTTCACATTGTTTGTTGTGGGTGGTTGTCTTCCGTGTCTGTATGTCTACGACACGGGACTGTTTCGTTTTTCGTTTCGTATATGTAGTCTGTTCCTGTTCGTGCGTTCTTCATAGTTTGTAATTTCTCAACTCAGGTCTGTCTACAACGTTTATTTGTTTTGTAGTTTGTAGTGTTTTCGTGTTTCGTCTTTACGTTAATAAATTCATTATGTCATATAACAACGCTGCGCTTTGGTCCAATCCCTACTCCTCCTCTTC
This sequence comes from Salvelinus sp. IW2-2015, assembly GCF_002910315.2. NCBI lineage: Eukaryota > Metazoa > Chordata > Actinopteri > Salmoniformes > Salmonidae > Salvelinus > Salvelinus sp. IW2-2015. The sequence continues at coordinate 5,009 of NW_019945632.1, read as the reverse complement.
GGACGAAGAGGAGGAGAACAACCGTTACAGAACCACCAACCTAACAAGGATCAAGCAGCGTGAGAGGAACCAGCAGCAGCGGCCAAAAAACCAGGACTCGTGGACTTGGGAGGAAATATTGAACGGAGAAGGACCTGGGCTAAGGTGGGAGAGAATCGCCGCTCTCGGGAGGCGATGGAGTCAGCGAAAGCCCAGGATCGGTGGTATGAGGAGGCAGCAAGGAGACGTGGCTGGAAACCCGAAAATAAACCCCAAAAATTTCTTGGGAGGGGGCTAAAAGGGAATGTGTGGCGAAATCAGGTAGGAGACCTGCGCCTACTCCCTGTACTTACCGTGGAGAGCGAGAGTACGGGCAGACACCGTGTTACGCAGTAGAGCGCATGGTGTCTCCTGTACGTGTGCATAGCCCGGTGCGGTACATACCAGCTCCTCGTATCGGCCGGGCCAGATTGAGCATTGAGCCAAGTGCCATGAAGCCGGCTCTACACATCCGGCCACCAGTGCGTCTCCTCGGGCCGGCTTACATGGCACCAGCCTTACGCATGGTGTCCCCGGTTCGCCTACATAGCCCGGTGCGGGTTATTCCACCTCCCCGCACTGGTCGGGCGACGGGGAGCATACAACCAGGTAAGGTTGGGCAGGCTCAGTGCTCAAGGGAGCCAGTACGCCTGGACGGTCTGGTATTTCCGGCGCCACCTCCCCGCCCCAGCCCAGTACCACCAGTGCCTACACCACGCACCAGGCTTCCAGTGCGTCTC
>NW_019945632.1:0-1371 GCF_002910315.2 Salvelinus sp. IW2-2015 | reverse complement strand
GCTTCCTGTTCCCTTTTAAGGTAGCTACACGGTCCCTCCTCCTCTTCCTCAATCTTCATATTCATTATTCTGTTATTCCTTCTATTCTTCCTTACTCTGTCATATCCGGACGGTACGTGGTGTTCAGGGTTGTCAGGGTTGCCATGGTTTCCTGTCTCTCCCTCTCTGGTCAGGCTTGTGTTTGAAGCGACACTTGTCACCATAGAAACAGCCGGTGGTCCTCCAGAAGAAACACTCGTCACCATTGATGGGAGCCATCCTCCTGGTCCTGGGAGAGAGAGAGACAAACAGTATGAAAACACAAGCACCTGCACCTGTTCTCCTGCTTCCTCCTTCCATCACTTTGTACATTTCAAAAGTTTATATGAGATGATTGGTAACACTTTAGAATAACTCAGAATTATTCATTATAAATGATTATATATATGTTTATAAATCGTAAATGATGTTTTGACAGACAGATGGATGTCCTTACCCTGTGGAGGCGTACTTGGAGGCTGAGGAGGTGTTGAGGCCTATAGGGTTGGTCCTCTGAGGAGAGGGAGGGGTTCTCTGCATCTAGCTGTCTGGGTACCTGATCACCAGCCTGGTGCTCTCCAGCTCCACCCCCTGGACCGGAGGACAAACAGCAGGCACAGTCCAAATACATGCAATGGGACCAATAGCATAGTCCCACAAGTAAAATGGAACCAATAACAAAGCTTGTTTTTCCTTTGCTGCCAGAAAGGAGTTGAATCGTTGTACTTTTCTCTCTGTGTTGAACGATGGTGATACTATTTAAAGCTCTAAACTGAAGCTCTAAACTGAAGGCTCTTGACTCTGTATCATGCAGAGACGTCTAACTCACCATTGAGATCTCTACTGTGCTGTCAGGTGGACATCAATAGCAACACGCAGCCTCAAACCCTGGTCCATTCCTATTCAGAAGGCCATTTAAGGAAAACTGAGGGGAGGGTAGGGGAGGTAGAGGAGATGAAGTGAGAGAGTGAAGGGAGGAAAGGATGGGGAGATAGAAGGAGTGGGGAAGACAGACCGACACACACACACACACAATCAGCAATCTCCACGTTCACAGTAGAATTCAACCCCATCAGTGCACTCCCCTTGAAGAAGTATCCCTTTGGCCAATCAGGGGCGAGCTGGATGGACTTCTGAGCGTCTGATAGGGCAGAGGGGTAGAGCTCCAGACACCAGTAGCAGTATGAACCACATTCCCAAAGAAATACAAGAAATGAGATCAAAGTAGAAATAGTCCATCCAGACCTTTACCACCTAGTAAATCTGTTGGACCACTTACATTAGAGTACTCCTGCAGTAGTCTAGGGAGCAACATACCCATACCACCCACACAGGCACACACACACACACACA
>NW_019945631.1:50947-54980 GCF_002910315.2 Salvelinus sp. IW2-2015 | reverse complement strand
AGTCAGCTAGCACAGACAAACATACCAGTCAGCAAGCACAGACAAACATACCAGTCAGCTAGCACAGACAAACATACCAGTCAGCTAGCACAGACAAACATACCAGTCAGCTAGCACAGACAAACATACCAGTCGGCTAGCACAGACAAACATACCAGTCAGCTAGCACAGACACACATGATGGAACTTCTGGACCGTATTTCTCTCCATTTAGTGGAACCCTTTTGGCTCAAGAGCATCTCCAGAGGCAAATATAGTCCCTTTAACAGTGTCAAAGTTCCATATAGTCTCTCAGTGTCAAAAAGCAATTCATCAAAGTCATTTTGACTCCACTCCTTCCGGGTCATCCCGTACTAGGACAGGCAGATTTGGGGGTGATTCCTAAGGCTCATCTCAGTCTCACCTTCTGCCTCTTTCTCTTTCTGTTCCTCTGTGGGTGCTGGGTCCTTGGCCTGCTGGGTTGGTGGCTCAGGTGTCTGTGTCTCCTCTGTGGTCACTGTTCTGGGAGGACTCCTCATCTGGTTCTCCTTCCTCTGGTGTCTGGCTCTCTGACTGACCCCCCCTCCTCTGTACATCAGGTTCGTCCATGTGGGGCTGGAGGCAGTCCAATACCTTCTGGATCTGAGAGCAGGTGGCTGGCTCCAGACTGGACATCTTCCTGTCCTCTACCACCACCTCCTTCTTTTCTCCCTCTGTCCAGTAGAGGAAAGAGTTACAATTCTGGTCTGTTTGTTCCGTCACCTTGTTTTTATTATTTGTGGGAGGAAGGTTGCTGTTGTTGCGTGCCTGGCCTTCGTTTTGGTTTTGGGGAGGAGTGTGTGTGGAGTCGCTTTCGCTGTCCCCCCTGGACATGGATTCTAGTGATGGGTTGGAGCGGCCATCTTGGTTAATGGGTGTGTGTGAAGGTCTCACTGTGGGGCCGTTGGAGGACTCTTTGCAGAGGGGGGAATTGCTGCAACAGAGAGCCAACAAATATCAGAGAGCCCCTTTATCTCCCTCCAACTATATCAACATAATTTATTCCAAATGCATTTAAAAAAAATCACAACACAACTTTAACTCAAACCCATTTTACACCAGAACCGCTAAAATCAGTCATTTTGACTGCTCATAAATTGTATTAATTTATAAAATTGAGCTTTTTGGCTATCAAGGAAAATGCTATGTCTGGCGCAAACCCAACATCTCTCATCACATCGAGAACACCATCCCCACAGTGACTGGGAAACTGGTCAGAATTGAAAGAATGATGGATGGCGCCTAAATACATAGAAATTCTTGAGGGAAACCTGTTTCAGTCTTCCAGAGATTTGAGACTGGACGGAGGTTCACCTTCCAGCAGGACAATGACCCTATGTATACTGCTAAAGCAACACTCAAGTGGTTTAAGGGGAAACATTTAAATGTCTTGGAATGGCGTAGTCAAAATCCAGACCTCAATCCAATTGAGAATCTGTGGTATGACTTAAAGATTGCTGTACACAAGTGGAACCCACCAACTTGAAGGAGCTGGAGCAGTTTTGCCTTGAAGAATGGGCAAAAATCCCAATGGCTAAACGTGCCAAGCTTAGAGACATACCCCAAGAGACTTGCAGTTGTAATTGCTGCAAAAGGTGGCTCTAACAAAGTATTGACTTGGGGGTGAATATTTATGCACGCTCAAGTTTTTTGTCTTATTTCTTGTTTGCTTCACAAGAAAAACTATTTTGCATCTTCATAAGAGTAGGCATGTTGTGTAACCACCCAAAATTGCATGTTGTGTAACCACCCAAAATACAAACCACCCAAAATTGCATTTTAATTCCAAGTTGTAAGCAACAAAATAGAGAAAAATGCCAAGGTGGGTGCAAGCCACTGCATTTGGGCAACAGGATTAACACAGAGAGAACCTGGCAAAATACAATGTATGTAACAATTTTATACAGCCACCAAAATATTTGAGCTAGTGAATAAGCGAGCGAAGAAGGTGTTCAGCCTGTCCGGAAGCCAGACGTTGGTGTCCGCCGACGTGGCTGGTTTCCTTTTATAATAAGTGATTGTCTGGAGACCCTGCCACATACGTCTCGCGTCTGAGCCGTTGAATTGGATCTCAACTTTGTTCCTATACCAACGTTTAGCCTGCTTGATTGCTTTGAGGGAATAACTACACTGTTTGTATTCTTCCATTATCCCAGTCTTCATGCCCTGGTTAAATGCGATGGTTCGCGCTTTCAGTTTTCGCGGGAATGCTCCCATCTATCCACGGTTTTTGGTTGGGGTAGGTTCTAATAGTCACAGTGGGTACAGCATCTCCTATGCGGTTCCTGATAAATTCATTCACCGTATCGGTATATGTGTCTTATTATATTCTTGAAGCTACTCTGAACATATCCCAGTGATCAAAACAATCTTGAAGCGTGAATTCCGATTGGTCAGACCAGCGTTGAATAGTCGTCACCACAGGTGCTTCCTGTTTGAGTTTCTGCCAATAGGAGGGAGGAGCAAGATGGAATCGTGGTCTGATTTGCCGAATGGAGGGCGGGGAGGGCCTTATATGCATTCCGGAAGGTAGTATAACAATGGCGAGAGTTTTAGCAGCTGTTATTCCTTGTCCTAACAGTTGACACAATTTTGGTAACTTTCACTTGCTTGACACTTTGGCATAGCTTTGTTTGGTTGTAGTTCATAATAGTCTACGGTTCTCTTTATGTTCTCTTTATCTTCTTGACATTCTTCAGCACTGTTGTACTCCACCATGGCTGTGTAGGTGCTGAATTTTGCGCAGAGGAGAGAGCTCCTGTTTCACTTTGTTCATGGTGCGACCAGACTTGTTTTCTTTACATCCAACTTATTTGCCAATTATCGTGAAGTGAAGAAATGTCCATGGTGACATTTGTCCCCTTGCCAGCATAAGGTTCCATAAGGCTCATCACTACATTCTCCCACACTCTCTCACCTGCTGCCTCATGTGGTTAACACTTCTTAGGGCTAGGCATCCCGCCAGCGGGACACCTGTCGACAACTTCCGGTGAAATTGGAGGGCGCGCAATTCAAATAAATAATCATAAAAATTATGGATATTAAACATTTAGGTACATACAAGTGTCTTATATCGGTTAAAAGCTTAAATTCTTGTTCATCTCACTGATTTTCAATAGGTTTTACAGCGAAAGCATGCCATGCGATTGTTTGAGGACGCGCCCCACATCAACATATTTTTCCCACCGGCACAGGCTTCATAAAATCACAAATAGCGATTAAATATTCACTTACTTTTTGAAAATCTCCTCTGATTTGCAATCCAAAGGGTCCCAACTACAACATGTAGGTCGTTTTGTTAGATAAAATCCTTCTTTATGTCCCAAAAAGTCATATTAGTTGGTGCCATCGATTTGAGAAATCTGCTCGTTCAACACGCAGAGAAAGGAATCCAAAAAGCTACCGCTAAACTATGTTAAAACAAGTCAAAAATACATTCTATTTAACCTCAGGTACCCTAAAATGTAATTAAACTATAATATTTAATACGGAAAGAAGTATGTTCAATAGGTAAATGATATTAGCAGGCGCGCGCACAGACTGCACAAACTTCCTTGTTTGGTAAGAAACAAGCCTGAAACCTTGAACAAAGACTGTTGACATCTAGTGGAAGCCATAGGAATTGCAATCTGGGAGCTGGATTTGAATATGCCCCTATACCTTCCATTGTAAGAGCATGTGCTCTCAAAAAAAACAATTTCCAGTTGGTTTATCTTTGGATTTTCTCCTACCATATCTATTGTGTCATACATTAATTTAACATTTCTACAAACTTCAAAGTGTTTTCTATCCAATGGTACCAATTATATGCATATCCTGGCTTCTGGGCCTGAGTAACAGGCAGTTTACTTTGGGCACGTCAGCCAGGTGGAAATTCAGAAAAAAGGACCCTAACCTGAAAACTGGTTGTAACTCCAGTTCTGATTTAAGATTCTAACAACGTCAATGTGTTATATAGACTTATTTAGGAGAAGTCGAGGACAGAGGACGGCATGACAAAAAAATAATTGAGTAA
>NW_019945631.1:15171-41965 GCF_002910315.2 Salvelinus sp. IW2-2015 | reverse complement strand
CTATGGGTAATCAGGGTTGACGTGTTGATTTACTCGACGACCAATCAGTTTCCACCACAAAAACACCTAGAGAATGCCGAAAAGTATTAAACTAGCTGGATCTGCTTTTATACTTTAACTATTAGTTACCATTTTTCTTTTAGAAGAAATATTTAAAAGGAATACTTCGCACCATATTAAACAGAGAGTTCAGTTTACTGTAACAAGCGGTTTGACCTTTTAAAGAAAAGCACAAATGTAAATTGGAATTCACTAATCACATGAAAGGAATAGTAATTCTTACAAGTCACAGAGGGTGCAATCAGAGCGACATGCTGAAGTGCTTACCATTTATACATTTTTAGCAAGTCTTTATTTATCGTTTAAAAATTGATTTCTTCGAATTCTCTATTTGGTCATATGTATAAGGGACAACTTACCTTGTAATTGAACAGCGCTTGTTAAATATGCAATATCGGTGCACAATTTCTACTGAAATATCAAGAGCAAACAAGGAAGGGACTCTTTTTGTGGAACGACCTCATAACTTGGATCTGTTTCTTTTGTGGTGTGTTAAAGCTTTCTGTCTTGTCTTGGTGGCAGCTGCTCCATGCGGAGACCAAGGAGAGAGTACTGTAGCCAGCTCAGGAGTTCATGGTGACGGACAACAGCCGCAACTGGAGTTAGATACCAGCTGACGCGAGTGAGTCTCCCATTCATTTAGATCAGGGCCATCTTTCTCATTCACTAGATCGGAGGCCTCCAGTATCTTCTCGCAATAGAGGGCGCACTTTGCCACCAAGAACTGTGATGCAGAAGCACACTTTAGTATTCCACTATGATGTGGCCTATCCACATTGGATCACAGGGGTTTCATCCAGTCCCAGCAGGATGGCATCAGCAATGAAATTATGCTCCTGAGCAGGACGGGCATATGACAGTAAATCCCTAACGTTGAGGGCCCGTATCCTCAGTGTCATCGGAGTAGGAAGTACTGATCTAGGAATCCAGTTTTGCGCTTTTAAGATCGTATATAGATTTTATGGACGATTCCTAGATCAGCAGCTCCTACTCCTGACACGTTTTAGTGTGGTATACAAGGTACTGGCCCCGTAACTCTGTTGTGCTCTTGTCTACTCCATCAGCCAAAACGAACAATGAGTGACAGGGACTTGGCATGATAGCACAAACAGGGACTGTCACTCAGGTTAAACATGGCGCTCCATGCTGTCACAAAAGGCAGTCGCCCTTTGTTTATATTTTACCTGAGCTCCAATGCAATATAGAAGTGTTGTTTGACTCCCTTTGGAGTGAAGATTTAGCAGAAGAAAGAAAATGTACATTATTGTAGATGACCAACCAGTGCGTGTTGAAGCAGAACGTCTTCATGTGTGTCCACCAGGAGCTGATTCTGTCATGGAGTTGTACACCACGAATGATGTATATAGACTACCATCAGACAAATAGGCACTGACCCCTCTGTTCAGACAAAGTGTCAGAGGTCCGGTGAATCTCTTACCAGCTGGGTTAGCATGCCATGTGTACTTGAATTTGGTTTGGGGGTGGCAATGTGTAACAATGTTTTTTTTTTTTTTATTGTTTAACGCCTCAAATAGCTCATATTGTCTCAATAGATATGAGGATGTGCAAGATGACAGTCATCTCATCTTCAATGACAGTGACCTGCACTTTCTTACGAATGGGAAGCACCCAATACAACAACAGAGCATTGTTATGAGCGAGTGAGTCGCCACAATGGAACTCAGCAAATAATATCCGGCACTCTGTCCCTGATCGAATCAGGTCCCACATTCCGAGTGAGAGCAATCCACATACGAAACAATAAAAGAAACAAATTACTTATGAAGAATAACAACAGAAATATTATTCGTCCTTTCTATGTTGATCATCTCTAATCCTATAGCTCGAGCCGCAGCAGACCCAATGCATCAACTACGGAAGGAACTAAAAATCTCAAGTGGCTTCCCATACTCTGACTGTCTTTAGTCCATTCCTTAGTTTCAAGCTAGCTACGTGGCATAAGCTTGGGTAACTGCACGCAACTTAAGTATGCGCCCGGAGCTGTCTAGCACCAACAACTTCATTGTGACTCCAGTATCTAACCTTAAGAATGAGGTAAGGACATAAATCTTGAAGGAACTGAACTACCCTACAAAATGTAGTCACAAGCCTCCCGCATACCCACACTTATCACCTTCGAGGATAGAGAGCTACCTCCACCAAACTGTCTCAATACTCCCCATCTCGCTCGTCGTTGTGTACGAATTTGCCAATCTTCATCGCAAGTCTTATAAATATACAGGTGTGCCAAGGACTGTGCTGTCCAGAGCACCGAAGGGATAAAGAAAAACACCACAAGAAGCCTGCTGGCTTAGTGAGTGGGAATTGATCCTAGTGCCATATCCGTTAAAAATATACCAAAACCGATTTCCAGATCGCGAAAACTGAAACGTAGGCCGTGTGAGAAATATCTTGGGCTTACATGAAAAAACCAGCATCACAAAGCCTCCCTGATAACGAGCAGACCCGCATCCCGACCAACTACGACCGCACAGCACTCCTCTAATTAGACCATCCAAAAGGCTAATAGATGACGCTCCCACCTACTGCACACCATGCAGTTCCCGGATACGGGCCGCTCCAGTCAAGCGCGACAACCCTAGTATGAAGCTAGTACAGTCGTGTATAAGCATATAGAGCACAACAGCCACATGACCAATCATCCGAATAAAGTGACGAAACAATTAGACAAAAGTTATAGGAATCCAGACAGCAACTCAAAAGAGCACATGCGAGCGTGAGACTTTTCAACGATCGCGACCTGGATACAAGACTAGGATGACCCAAACAATATGCTCCCTACAAGCTCCGTGTTCTAAGCAACACGGCGGCAAAAGTGCTAGAACCAGTAAGCAAAAGAACAAATAACACGACGTCGATAGAGTGTGGTAGCCGAAACCCGCAGCGGCCGCCAGCGAGCGCGCAAGACCAAACAGAAAATAGTAAGTAGGGCGCCACACCATGAGCTGCACAGCCGGGCAGCAGCCACCCAACTCCGACTGAGAATGTAACCGCCGCCTTGATAGCCGAGAATGATAAAAATACTGTCGCAAAAATCAAAAAGCGGCAGACAAAAAAGGTCGACACAACAATTGCTACTACACTGAGAGTCCACAAGGCCTGGCCGTCTGAGCAGAGAGTCAGAACCGCTGACCCTACCACCTACGAAAAGATTCTCCCTATCAAAAGCCAAGCGGGCAGGAAAACGAGACAAATCCATAGAACATAGGAGCTAATCCGATGAGGCTGCGCACACGAAGCTAAAAGATACACCAAATGCGTGATGGCCAAACCGTCAAGTTGGAAGTGAAATAGAGGACCACACTGGTAAACGCTCACGCCACACATATGGAGAGCACTCATAGAACACCCAAAGAATGAACGTAAGCCGGGAAACAGGTTAGACCCAACATCAGCGAACAACCGAAAGTGCAGTGTAACAGCGTTTTCAGTCCGAAAAAGATGGCAAGTAGCGAAAACAGCAAGTAAAACAGCTAGCAAACCCGGATCAAAATACACACAGAGTGCCCAAATGAATACTCCACGCCCACATTCCCACCAATTCTATGGCAGTCCCGCCCCAACGGACAATACTTGGGTTTAGACGAAGATGCCTAGAACGAAAGGATAACGCTGAAACACGAATGACTGACATAATAAAGACCGAATTACATAGCGACCAACGTCATCCGATAAAAAAATGACGGAGTGACAGCTGGCAGGCTGTGAATTCAATGTTTGGGCTTGGTCACCTTAGTTCCCCAGTGAAACGGAAAAACTTAAACGCTACAGACATACAATGCAAATGTTGTAACGTTCATGACGATTTTTGTGCACTTCCAACCTTAGTGACAGACTGTATTGGGAGAAGGCCTTTATACCAAGCAAACAAATGAACCTAAGACACCCCGTATACCCAAAGTGTCCCAAGGACCAAAACAAGTAATTCCGATAGCAACAAGTCTAGTGTATAAACGGCCTAATCGCCAGGAAGATGGAGGACTGTAGTAAACAGCAGAAGGGGTACCCAACTCGGTCATATTAATGCGTGATGATTTTGGAATGAAGATGTTCGGAATGTGTAGCAGTGTTGTGGTTTTTATTGCTCGCAGCGGGAGTGAGTATCTTTTGGTCATGTTGATTGGATAATTTACAGTACACTGCCTCTGATAGGATGGTCTACAGCCCACCCCATTACCCCCAGAAATGAACAGTCATTGGTTTATTATAATCAGATCACATTGTGACGTCATGATGTGGGCCAAAACATCCCTCCTTCCTGAACGGCTGAAATTCCAGGCATTTTCTTCAAACGGTTCATACACAATTTTATACTGTTATTCGACCTCATATTTGTGGAAATGTCATCAAATATCATCCTTGTCTGTCCCAGGTGGTGGAGATCTTACAGAAGATGTATGCGTGTGGAGCCACGACTGGCCTGAAAGTTCATCAACGAGCGTCATCGTCCGCTTCTGCCACTGTCCAACAATGGGTGGGCCGCCAGGCCTTTGCCTTCATTTGCCAGGTCAGCGACACACATGTACTTATGAAAATAAATCCTTACAACACCAGTAATCCCAATAGCTGCTGCCTTCAAAAAATGTTTTAGTGTGGAGATTGCATCAGCCGATGCTTGCCATAGCACTATTCTGAAAGAAGGCGGAAGTGAGAATTGTATGCCTGACTTGCTTGGTCATGTTCATTAGGCACCAAACAGAAGGGAAACGATTTTTAAAACATTTTCTTTTTTCATTCCTAATGAACACGACCCTGCTTACCATCTGTCATCTGTTTTTCTATCTAAATCGTGTATTAAACTCACTCTCCGCTGTGTTCCCCAGGCCATCGTGGAGGAGGACTGTATGCCCATGGACCAGTTTGCCCAGCACCTCCTCCCCAGTCTCCTCAGCCTGTCGTTGGACCCCGTGGCCAACGTCCGCGTGCTGGTGGCCAAAGCACTGCGGCAGAGTGTCATGGAGAAAGGTAAAGACTGGGCCCTCTTATCGGCCCAAGAATATGTTTCATGCATGTAGATGCTTTATGCTATTGAGAAAGTCAAGAATGGAATAGAACATCATTTGTCTTCGAGAAGGAATATGTCTCACACATTTAAAAGCCCACACCAGAAAATCCACTTTTTCGAGATGAAAGATGATGGCCAGAGCTTACCCATGATGTTGTAAATGATTTACGTCAATAGGTCATCATTTTAGTGAAAGTGTGATATATTTGGCCTGAAGTGGGAAATCCAAGTGGACATTTGTGGAAATCTGTGTCAATGCCATGTCTTTTCCTATGAGATAACGTGCAAATTCTTTTCAGACTACATTTTTTCAGGGCTGGGTTTTATTTAAATTTACCACCCACCAGCATGGCATTGTTTATTAATCAGAAACAGCTGCAAAGTTCTTCCTCTTAGCAAATGAGCTGAGCCAAAACAGCCTTTCTCCTGCGCCATGGAGCATAAAATAGGGTGTGAGCTTTCTCCTGTTAGTGATACAAGGCAACCTCCAAAGTGTTTCAAACAGAGACAACTTGATTGACATAATGTGTATGAGAATGTTCTTAAACAGATTATAACYTGGGTGGTTCGAGCCCTGAATACTGATTGGCTGACAGCCGTGGTACTGTAATCAGACCATATACCACGGGTATGACAACATCTATTTTTACTGCTCTAATTACAATGGTAACCAGTTTATAATAGCAATAAGGCACCTCTGGGGCTTGTGGTATATGGCCAATATACCACGGCTAAGGGCTGTATCCAGTCACTCCGCGTTGCGTCATGCTTAAGAAGAGTCCTTAGCCGTGGTATATTGGCCATATACCACACCTCCTCGTGCCTTATTGCTTAAATAGAAACAGAAATAGACGTATGATGYAATACACATGAAATGAATAAATAGCAGGAAAAGAGCATAACTACTAATTATATTGAATAGAGCAATACCAATAGGCAAGTCAAGCACAGTACATGATAATAAATGGTGACTGGTCTTGCAGGTACATTTACATTTTAGTCATTTAGCAGACACTCTCATCCAGAGCGACTTCCAGTTAGTGAGTCTTTCCCAGTTCCAACAGATTTTCTCTCTCGTTGCATGTTGTTGTTTTTGCTCCTCCCAAAATGTGTTACGCAGTATGTTCCAATATCCAAACGAGCATAGCACTCAGAATATTGTTTTCCCTCTTCTGTGGACTATTTTCTCCCTTCATTTTGTTGTTAAGGTTTTGCCCTCTATTCCTCATTGTTCCCTATAGTTCTCCATATTTCCCCAGTTTCCTACATTCTTATATTTAATTATGTTAAGTACTGCTCACCGGTCCACCCATTAGGGCCTCATTGACTTGAATTGGKACACCCATTCTAGTAATTATATTTMTATAGWTGTGACYCATGTAAAATGCACTTTAAATAAATTCTGACTTGACTTGTACTTGCAGCGTACTTCAAAGAGCCGGGCAGTGCCTGCTTAGAAGAGCTGGAGGAGACGGTGATGACCCTGCAGGCGGACAAGGACAGAGACGTACGCTTCTTTGCCAGCCTGGACCCCAACATGATGCTTATGGACACTTCTGCCTTAATCTAGAACCAGCCAGCCTGCTCCGACCCACAGCCAATAACTACCACCAGCATCAGACCGGACCAGACCACTCACCTGCAGGAAATAAAGGCACTGATACATAAACATACATACAATCAGTCATGTGCTCTCTCTCTCTCAAACACACACTCATACACAAACTCTCATACACACACACTCATACACACACACACTTGATCTGAAAACCGCACCTAGCTAAGCTAAACCAGCCACCGCAAAATGGCGTCGGATCCCAGGTAGAAATCAACCCACCATGCGGCTCGGCTCGCATCCCGTCGTCGAGTCACCTCAACCCATCCGTATCCAGGCGGTTCTCCAGGTCCTCTGGTTTCATCACGGTTTCTCTCTCTCTTTTCATCTTGTCTTCAATGACCTCCGTAACCACTACTGCTTAGGAGAAGGAACAACCGCACCACTTTCCACGAAACAAAATGTGTTAATGAACTCATGGCTTCTTCCCTCTGTGTGTTTACTATGTCAATAATGTGATCCAAGTCTCCCAGAGACCAATGAAATACCTCTGGACATTACTCAGGTCAGTTTTGCCATAGGGGCGTTAAGCTTATAGAATGAGGTGCAGCTCTTTAGAACGTCACAGATAGAAATGTAATGTATAGATAGACGCACTAGAATTGTGATTATTCTATATACAATGCATCTGTACATTCCTGTAACGCCTTGCTTCTCCCCCCCCCCCCCCCTTTTGTTGTTTTTTTGCGCACCACCCATGTAACGACTCTTCGAAATACCAACCCTCTGGTGTCAGCGGACCTCTGGTGACAGCGGGACCTCTGGTGCAGTCAATTTTGCATTCCAAATGGCACCCTATTCCCTTTATAGTGCACTACTTTTGACCAGGGCCCTTATCTGTGGTCAAAAAGTGCACTGTATAGGGAACAGGGTGCCATATTGGATGCAGCCCTTCATTGTGTTTTGGGGTTATTTTGGGTGATCACGACTCAAGGGCGTATGATAAAGTGACAGAGTTTGTTGTAAACCTGTAGAAAGAAGAAGCAGAAAAGAGATTGATGGTTTGGTAAAGACCTGTGAAGCACTCCCCCTTATCCACGGTGTAGTCCGTCATTGTAAATAAGAATTTGTTCTTAACTGACTTGCCTAGTTAAATAAAGGCTTAAATTAAAAAAATGAATGTAAATCCACTTCAACATTGTGGATTCCAATCCCATTGGCTTTTTGGTCAGTCAGACCACTGCACTGACCACAATCAATTGTACAGTATAGGAATGGTTGTGTTCCAAGACGCTCTGACTATTACATCTCATTATGCCGTGTGTCAGTGGTAGAGCATGGCGCTTGCAACGCCAGGGTTGTGGTTCATTCCCACGGGGGACCAGGATGAATATGTATGAACTTTCCAATTGAAGTCGCTCTGGATAAGAGCGTCTGCTAAATGACTTAAATGTAATGTAAAATAGTAGTGAAATAAGTATGTTGGAGAATAAATAACTTCGAACATTGGCAAGAGTTGTATAGCTTAACCTATATGCCAGGGGATCCAAGGCCAGATTTAGGGTTTCTTGTAGACATGAGTGTGGATATAATGGGAGCTGTCACCAAGTCACTTTTGTAGTCTTTTTAATCTCTTTTTTTTCTCACCTGTTCACATGGCAACCCGTTTTTGACCATAGACACGACTTGAAATCCTAAACTGATTGCGGTTGGCGTGCATCTCAAGTCTGTCTTCCATCTTATGGAAATGTTCACTGCTGTAGACTACCTAACGCATCTCATCTGTCAGCAATCCCCATCTTGTTTTTTATGGTAGAACTGTTAATATATATGCATTTTATGAAATGATTTCTTTCAATTATGTACATTGTTCAAGATTTATATCTGAACTTTGCAATTCACAACCTTGTAATATTCATGGTTTCTTTAAAATATTTTTATTATTGTTATTTTTAGTATTCTGTAATTAAATTTATAATATAAATCAGAAAAAATCAAGACATTTGTAATGGTAGCCTATCTAACAAACTACCTTGTATAACCAACAAATGAATTGTGCAAATGAGATTCAATCATTGTCACAAAGGTTCAAAACACCTGCAACACAAATTTTTGATTAATATAAAACTCAGCTAGGTATTTTCCATGAAGAAGAATTGTTACTTGCATTTTTTAAAGTATTGTTGTGATACTTGAAGTTTAAAACGTAAAGTGAAGCGGTGAAATATAGTCAGTAAAATCTATGTTCTGAATACTATCGACAGACTACTACACTGAACAAAAATATAAACAACATGTGAAGTGCTGGTCTCATGTTTTATGAGCTGAAATAAAAGATTCCAGAAATGTTTCAAACGCACAAAAAGCTTATTTCTCTCATATTTTGTGCACATTTGTTTTACATCCTGTTAGTGAGCATTTTATCCTTTGTCAAGATAATTAATCCAGTTTTGTCACACAACAGAATGCCACAGATGTCTCAAATTTGAGGAGCGTGCAATTGCCATGCAGGAATGCCAACAGAGCTGATCATTTTAATGTTAATTTCTCAACCAAAGCCGCCTCCAACTCGTTTTGGAGAATTTGCACGTCCACCAGCCTCACATCCGCAGATCACGTGTAATCCATGCCAACCCAGGTCCTCCACATCTGGCTTCTTTACCTGCAGGATCGTCAGAGGGGGTGAAGAGTATTTACTTTGTAATAAAGCCTTTTGTGGGGAAAAACTATTTTGATGGTGGGCTTGGCGCCCCAGTGGGTCGGCCTGGCTCCCAAGTGGGTGGGCCTATGCCCTCCCAGGCCCACCCATGGCTGCGCCGCTGCCCAGTCATGTGAAATCCATAGATTAGGGCCTTCAATGCCATACACACTCCTTCCGTGGCCTCCAACTGCTCTAAAACGCTATAAAACCAAATGCATGCTTTTCAACAGTTCGCTGCCTGCACCCGCCCGCCCGACTAGCATCACTACTCTGGACGGTTCTGACCTAGAATATGTGGACAACTACAAATACCTAGGTTTCTGGCTAGACTGTAAACTCTCCTTCCAGACTCATATTAAACATCTCCAATCCAAAATCAAATCTAGAATCGGCTTTCTATTCGCAACAAAGCCTTCTTCACTCACGCCGCCAAACTTACCCTAGTAAAACTGACTATCCTACCGATCCTCGACTTCGGCGATGTCATCTACAAAATAGCTTCCAATACTCTACTCAGCGAACTGGATGCAGAGTATCACAGCGCCATCCGTTTTGTTACCAAACCCCTTATACCACCCACCACTGCGACCTGTGATGCTCTAGGTGGCTGGCCTCGCTACATATTCGTCGCCAGACCCACTGGCTCCAGGTCATCTATAAGTCTATGCTAGGTAAAGTCCGCCTATTCTCAGCTCACTGGTCACGATAACAACACCCACGCGTAGCACGCGCTCCAGCAGGTATATCTCACTGGTCATCCCCAAAGCCAACACCTCCTTTGGCCGCCTTTCCTTCCAGTTCTCTGCTGCCAGTTACTGGAATGAATTGCAAAAATCGCTGAAGCTGGAGACTTATATTTCCCTCACTAACTTTAAAAATCAGCTATCTGAGCAGCTAACCGATCGCTGCAGCTGTACACAGCCCATCTGTAAATAGCCAACCAACTACCTCATCCACATATTGTTTTCTGCTCTTTTGCACACCAGTATCTCTACTTGCACATAATAATCTGCTCATCTGTCACTCCAGTGTTAATCTGCTAAATTGTAATTACTTTGCCTACTATGGCCTATTTATTGCCTTACCTCCTCACGCCATTTGCACACACATAGACGTTCTTTTTTTTCTATTGTGTTATTGACTGTACGCTTGTTTATTCCATGTGTAACTCTGTGTTGTTGTTTGTGTCGCCCTGCTTTGCTTTATCTTGGCCAGGTTGCAGTTGTAAATGAGAATTTGTTCCAACTAGCTTACCTGGTTAAATAAAGGTGCAATAAAAAAAATATATATATTTTTTTTAAAGGGGCCTAATGAATTTATTTCAATTCACTGATTCCCTTATATGAACTGTAACTCAGCAAAATCTTTTAAATTGTTGCATGTTGCGTTTTATATTTGTGTTCAGTATATATATCACCCTTATTACTTTGGTGTGTGGGGCACTTAGATCACATATTTCATCACAAGTAACYACACTYAGCATACTACACTTTTACTCATAAGGAATAACAAACCTTTCAGACTATTATTTGGGGAGAGAAATATGATGGTGCATAGTGGAAGAAGTTTAGAAGTTTGTTAGTGTTGAAGAATTGAGGCCATTGTAGTAGAGGGAGTGACTGTTTTATACAGGGGTGCAACGTTCACTGGGGATGGGGGGAACATGACCCCCCCACCTCCCACACACACGCATTCTGATATTGCATAACGTAAGCTAATGCAGTACATGTTTCATCCCCTCCCCCCCACCTCCCACACACACGCATTCTGATATTGCATAACGTAAGCTAATGCAGTACATGTTTCATCCCCTCTCCAATGAAGTTATGTCAGAAGTGAATGAACTAGCTAGCTAGTAGCTACCACAGCCAGTTTAGCTCCAGGTATCTGTCAGGTAGCATTATCTAACAGCTGTTATGTGTATGGAAATGTTTTGTAGCCTTTGTTTTTGTCCCATTTAAAAAAGAAGTAAATGAACTTGGCTAGTTTTCGCCAGTTGATGTACCATTAGAGCTAGCCAAAAGTTGGCTAACGTTAGCTAGTTCACTGACTAAAGCTATTATTTTTGCCTCAATCACACCAGACCTGAATCAAATGATGAAACCAGCGGCCAAACGTGTTTTGACAATGCAATGTGAGTTTTTATTAGAGTCAGTATAGCAATGTAACGTTATTGATCTGTCTGTTTTCCCTAGATAATAACCTATTTTTTCACACTGACAAGGTATAAACAGCTCTACAGGTTTCACTGTCATGGTGCACAGTCATTACCAACACTATGCTCATCATGTCTTAGCAGGATTAGATGGTGACAGGTGTCCCAGCAGGGTCAGACAGMTAGGGAAGACCACCTCAGGTTARTTTTGCAGTATATTATAACAGCCCAGTGAATGGACACAAAGTTCCATCTTGAGTTGGTCATTTCAATGATTGAACTATTGATTCTATTCTTGGATAGTATAATCTATAAATGTACAATCAAGTTATAAATATTTGTCATGCCTCATCTGAGCAGGATCAGATGATGACAGTGGTCTCAGCAGGATCAGCAACCAGGGAAGACAGTCTGTGACAGTGCTGAGGTGAACTTTATTCTGTGAACACTTTATTCTCTGTGCAGCAAACACTGGACAAGCCAGAAGCTTGAAAGATTGAAACTATTTTTAAGGCAGTCTGACAAATCTCTCAAGTTGATTTCCAAACTGTATCAAGGGTTGATAGAGGATTTTACCGATGACACAAAACATGTAAAGAAATATGTGAGGAAGACCTGGGAGACACTATTGATGATGAATGGATACAGATATGTTTGAATGCCGTAATGTTCATATAATCTCAGACATAAATGACTGCAGTTTAAGATCATCAATAGAATGTACTTTAAGCCAGTGAAACTGAATATAATGACTAGATGTAATACCTCTGCTAGAAGTGTAAAACACAAAAGGGGACATATTTGCATACGTTATGCTACCGTGATGGCTGGCTGAATTCTGGCAAAGAGTATGTGCTTTAATCTCAGCATGTCTACAGATTCTCCCTTCTCACTGTTTTTGTTTGCTTGGAAATGTTGATACTGGAGACTGTTTTTCAGAAAGAACTTGTAACCTAGCATTTATAACAGCTAAGACATGCATTGCCATGAACAGGAAGGTTGGTTATCCTCCTACAATGTCACAATAGATACAGAAATATCAAGTTATGTATCACCAGATTGACTTATTACAATATTAAAAGGATACTGTGCGACAAAAGTACACTGTATTGAAAACATGTCTCTATAACTTTCTCACTCATCATTATCACAATTCATCAGGATTATCCATATCATGGTAGCATCCACATTCACGTAGAAGTGTTTAGAAACAGATTATATTATTATTTACAATCAAATAACCCCAAAGTTACCCCAAAGTGTCATATTAGATTGTGTAGAAATGCAGGAAATGGGTCTCCCGAGTGGCGCAGCGGTCTAAGGCACTGCATCTCAGGGCTTGAGGCGTCACTATGACCCGGGTTCGATCCTAGGCTGTGTCCGGGAGACCCAGAGGCGATGCACAATTGTCCCAGCGTCGTCCGGGTTAGGGGAGGGTTTGGCCCAGCGTCGTTCGGGTTAGGGGAGGGTTTGGCCCAGCGTCGTCGGGTTAGGGGAGGGTTTGGCCAGCGTCGTCCGGGTTAGGGGAGGGTTTGGCCCAGCGTCGTCCGGGTTAGGGGAGGGTTGGCCAAAGTCGTCGTTCGGGTTAGGGGAGGGTTTGGCCCAGCGTCGTTCGGGTTAGGAGAGGGTTTGGCCGGCCGGGATGTCCATGTCCCATCGCACTCTAGCAACTCCTGTGGTGGTCTGGGCACATGCATGCTGACACAGTCGCCAGTTGTACAGTGTTTCCTCGAACACATTGGAACGGCTGGTTTCTGGGTTAAGCGAGCAGTGTGTCAAGAAGCAGGGTTGTGTTTCGGAAGACGCATGGCTCTTGACCTTCGCCTCTCCCGAGTCCGTACGGGAGTTGCAGCGATGGGACAAGATGGTACTTGTCTACCAGTTGGGGAGAAAAAAAGGGGTAAAAAAATTATAATAATACACATTTTTTAAAATGCAGGAAATGAGCTTTAGATGCCCAAAATAGTTCTGTGGGAGGACCCCCACTGACAGCGCATTAAGCAAACAAAACAACCCTCGCAATAAGAACTGGAAGTACATGGCTCTATTACTGAACTCTCTGTTGAACACAAATATCTGAATGGGAAGAGACTGTCACTGGCAACCGTGGTTATGAGGAGGGGATACTATAATATAATGTTGTTTGGTCTGTAACTTACCACCCTCCTCGTAGAGAAAAGCACCAGAGCAAATTATAAAACACAAAATAAGAAAAACAATTAAATGCATCATTCTAACATTGCCTAAAATAATGAATAACATACTAATGAGATACACCTATACAAGCAATATAACAATGCCGATGTACAAACTATGTCACATGTAAGGATAAKGCYGTTAAGAGGCAAGCCGTCATTTCGATYAAGACATGAGCGAGCTGAGGCGGATGTAGCCTATATACCACTTATTCGTTCAGCACTTTTKAAATGGACAGCGACATAATTCAGAACATGGGYCATTCTTACAGTATTTTCCCCRTACACCAAGTCAGAACCGTAGGATAAATAACRTGGGCACATAAGCAGACAATGAAAGCTCTTACAAYGGAGGTACGTAMGCAGCTGTTACAATATTCGATGATGGTATTTCTCTAAAACAGGCTATAGACTACATGTGGACCACCAAGTCAGAACAGTTGTACAAACAGGCCCTSCAGTGTATCACACAATKGCCACACTATTTAATGCATGCTATAATTCTGGCAGCACGTACCTATTTTCCTCCGTTTGTTGGYTGTAAAGGTCGATGGCTCGTATATATAAGGTATCTAGCTGAGCCAAAACGTTTGATTTCCCCAAGTAGTCTGAGCTTAACAGCGTTGTCTATATGTGATGCACAATTCACATGTTTTGAGACCCATTCAGACAGATGTTTTAAGTCCTTAAACCCAGACTTGGACCACACACCCTCTCCACTGAATAGCAGGCAGAGGAAGCAAATAGTGATTGCCTTGAGATGCTTGCAGTTAGCCACTGCTTCCTTCCAAACCACTCATAGTTGAATTTGTGATTTCCGACTTGTTGTGTAATGTTTATAATGTAATGTTTATCTCTAATTTCTTTTAATATGATTAAGGTTCGAAAAGGATTTGCCAGTARATKGTCAACGTGATTCATGATGACGACTGCGTGTCTAGCTTGCTTGCTAAGATTTTGAAAGTATGATATTGACATGATMAGTCCAATCAAAGCTACAGTAGATATAACGTGATTTGAYGTAATTTTAYCTGTGGCCAATGACCTTCAGCCTTCTTGGACGGGCACTTCTACTGTAAATCCATGGCAGCACCCAAAGGGGCTTGAACATTTGACCTCTTCCTGTAGATGTTGTGGTGACGTATTGTCCAAATGAGTGGCAGAACACTGAGCCAATCACGGAGCAACTAGAGAACATTACCAACCCCTACGCTCTGTATTTTCCGCTGGCTGCCCCACCACCACAGAAAGCACKGAGCTAGGCTGAAACACCTGCATTTCGGAGCTGCCTTACTCAAGAAAGCAAAAAGAGGCCATGTTTGTATGTGGCTTTATCAACTCAATATTATATWTATWTTTTTTACGTTGTTTGCCAACTGATATGTGACGCGTATTAATGACAAATTAACATGCAAAACAGGCACCAAAACATATTATAGATAACGTTATTATTATTTCTTAATTTAATTTTCATATTTTAGCTAAGTAGGTGTGGGCGTCAAACACCAGTGGTTAACCTTTGATTGAGGAAATTATGAGGTCAAACTTGCGCTCCCTCACCTCAAAATCACTACTAACTATATAACCTATTTCAAATGTGATTGCTAAGCCAATCACGTTACAAAGTCCGAATCAAGTTGTACAGAGTTTAAAGTGGGACTGCTGTCGCAAATCATAAAAAAAAATGTCTGACCATAATATACCAGGTATTTCCAAGTCAATATAACTAAACTGATACTAAGTAACATTAGATTTGTTCAACTGTGTGTATGTAATTGTCGCACATGAACCGAAAGCAAACAATAGGACTCTAACGTATATCACTATAGCAACAGTAATAGTAGACAACATTCCAAACTGAGAGAATTCATTAATTAATTATTTTCGAATTCTAAACCCTTTGCAATCTGCAAAAAAATATTGAGCGCGTTTCTATGAGCAATCCAATGGCATATTTTTACACCTCAACGAAGAGGATTTCACTTCAGGTACCGAGACCCAAAAGTGCGATGATTTACCGCGACATCGACTTGAAGAGTGTACCGAGACCCAAAAGTGCAGTTTACCGTGACCCGTCGAAGAAAGTCAAGTTCAGTCTTGGTGCCAGGCTGCGTGAAACGGGAGAGATGTTCGTTGTTCCCGACTGCCACCACAATATGAGAATCAGAGAGCTAAAAAAACGCCATGGAATAGTGGTGGGGTTCCCACAGACTTCCAGAGAGTATGCTACCTGGATAATGGTAAAACCTTTCATCTCATTTGCTGGTTTAACTGTTGACATATTTTAATGAGAAATGGGGAGTTGTTGTTGATTAATTTGATTAGGTATGTTATCCATTGATTTTTATTGGGTTCAATTAAGTTAGAATCACGTCCTTATAAATCTCAAACGTAGGCTAGCAGTGACAGGCCCATCATGGTGAACATTTTATTGAGGGTGTTTTCCAGTCAGACCTAATTATCTAAATGATGTGCTTCTCTGACCAGACCTAATGTATACTCTCTCTACCCAACAGGTGACCTATGGATGACACCACTATTCACTGTAATGACATCGTCCTGGAACTACTGTCACCCTGATGATCTGGCCTTATGATGGATGGCTGAGCTTGTGATAGCTGCAGCTACTGTGGGATGTATTCAAGGTATGTGGCATGAAAGAGAAAACCAGAATAGTCTACAGCACATCAACACAGAGACTCTCATAGCCCAGGTCATTATTGATCATAGTAAAAAAAGAGCTTCCGAGTGGTGCAGCGGTCTAAGGCACTGCATCTTAGTGCTTAGATCACTACACACCATGGTTTGATTCCAGGCTGTATCACAACCGGCTGTGTTTGGGATCCCATAGGGAGGCGCACAATTGGCCCAGTGTCTTCCGGGTTAGGGGTTTGGGGGGTAGGCCGTCATTGTAAATAAGAATTTGTTCTTAACTGACCTGCCTATTTAATAAAGGTTAAAAACATCATCACCTAATAGCAATACTGCATTTCTTTACCAGACTTGCGAAAGACCCACCTCCTTATTTGATCTAATGTGGCTAGCCTGTAAATACTGCACATCTAAACAGCATCTCACAGCTGCTATTACAACCTGTAGACCTTATTTATCTCACTCTTCCCTTTTTTTAGGATGACACATTTCCCATCATCTTTTCACACATAAAATGACTATTTTCTCTTTATTTCATGTAGCTCAAGGGTGATGTCCAAACACGCACGCCACGTTCCTCCCATCTCAGTGCTATGGGTTGTATGAGTGGAGCTCCCTCCTGGCTCTCTCACCGTCTCTTCTCTGCTCTGTTCATCAGTGCCCACCGTGGACACATGCCGCTGTCCGCTTCCTGCTCCAACAAGGTACCCACAACCGCAGAGGCAAAACATCTGGATATCCACCGGCGCACTGGAAAAACCTTGTATCTCAATTGGGTGATTTATAAAATATTTTTTACATAAATTGAATCTAGACATCCCTCTCAGAGGCATATGCCCATGAGGGCACAGGGGCAGGTGCCCCCCTCAGATATTTAACAAAAAAACATGTAATACTCTCTGTAATACTACTAGCCACTTAGCAATTTATGAAGTTGGCCTTTAGCTAGCACAGATAGGTTCCCGATCTCCCAACTACCAAGAAGCAATTCAGCCTATCAATCAAGTAAGAGTAGCTAGCTTGGTCTAACTATCTTAGCTGGCATGCCTGCTGGCAAGGTTGTGTAAACATTAGAAAAGCAAGCACTAACTAACTGTACTGAATAGACTCGTATTCATTTCAATCTTTTACCCAGATTTAGGAAGAAATGCAGAGTAGCATATTTACTTCATCAACTTCTAATGGGCTACCGTCCCACCTCGACAACATCCGTGAAATTGCAGAGCGCGAAATACAGAAATACTCATAATAGACATTCATAAAACATACAAGTGTTACACATCATCTTAAAGATTAACTTCTTGTTAATCGAGCCACTGTGTCAGATTTCAAAATGCTTTATGGCGAAAGCATACCATGCGATTATCTGAGGACAGCGCCCTGTTTACAAAAGCATACAAACATTTTCCAGCCAAGTAGATTAGTCACGAAAGTCAGAAATGCGATATAAATAATCACTTACCTTTGATGATCTTCATATGGTTGCACTCACAAGACTCCATGTTACACAATAAATGTTCATTTTGTTTGATAAAGTCCCTTCATATCCAAAGAACTTCGTTTTGTTGCCGCGTTTTGTTCAGTAATCCACTGGCTCAAAGGTGTCACAACAGGCAGACGAATAGATCCAAATAGTACCGGTAAAGTTTGTCGAAATATGTTCAAACAAATAGTTTTTATTAATCCTCAGGTTGTCTATTGTCTTATAATCGATAACTATTTCAACCGGACAATAGCGTATTCAATACAAAGGAAAAAAACGGAGGGCTCGTCCGGTCGTGCACGCAAAAGCTCTTGTTTCATTCGACCAACCACTCAGAAAATGTTTTTTCAGAATAAAAGCCTGAAACAATGTTTAAAGACTGTTGACATCTAAAGGAAGCCATAGGAACTGCAATCTAGGTTCCATCCGTTTATATGGTAGGCTTTCAAGGAAAAACAACTCAATTCAAAAGAATGCCACTTCCTGGATGGATTTTCCTTGCCATATCAGTTCTGTTATACTCACAGACGACTTATTTAACAGTTTTTGGAAAACTTTTGAGTTTTTCTACCAAGTGCAATCCTAGCTTCTGGGCCTGAGTAACAGGCAGTTTACATTGGGCACCTCATTCATCCAAAATTCAAAATACTGCCCCCTACCCAAGAGAGGTTAAAAAAAGAACCACCAGTCAGGAGGATACAGACAGCTCAAGAGTTATGCTTAGATATGCAAAAACATATTGATTTGCTATTTTTTTTACATGGWATTAGCCATAATGATTATGGCTGTGGATTGCAGAAAAAAAGCAGTTTCAAGTGTTTGAAAAAGCTAAACTCTCCAATTTATGGACGGGGGAGCTAGCCCCCTTCCGGACTACTGTCGTGGAATATTCTAATCAAGTGAGAAAGACTTTGTCATTTTTTCAAACAATCGTCTTTACTCAATATCGATTAATTATTGAAATAATGAGACTAGTCAACCCAACACTCTTGACTGTTGGGCCGAGGAGCCTAACCTTTACAGAAATGCAGAGCTCTTTATATAGCTGACACTAAGAATGATTAGTCATGGCTGGTTCCACCCCTCCCATGCAGATTGGGGGGCACCATAAGCCACTTTGGGTTTAACCTGTGGTCATCTGCACAGGGGGTGTTGTTTTAACCCCACCTTGGCTTAGTTTCCCAGATGCCAGGATGATTAGAACAATAAGGGATTGTTCTAAACTCTTCCAGGCTATCTCGCTTACACCGACCACATCATATCTCTGGAATGCCAGCTGTAGGTTTTTAGGCTCCTCTCAGTTCACACAGACAGATGAGAACTATCTAAAAACTCGGAAATATTGCATAAAACAACCATTCATTGCATAAACAATATTATAACATAACCTTGTAATTATGCTACCATACCACCCCCCAGCCATCCTCACATACTTTGTTCCCCCTCAGATTTTTGTGTGACCCCCCTCCATGCTCTGTGAAAAAAATATTTCTCTAGGACTAATATAAATAATTAAAAAATGCCTTCTGAACTTCGATTAATAAATAAAAATAGGTCTGAAAAAAAGGATTTATTATTTTTAATTCCTGAAGATTATTTTTKGGGGGAGATACAGGGTTTTTCTKGTTCGCTGGCAATATCTGTGTCATATTAATTCGGTCACGAAAACGTTTGGCAGAAGTCAAGGCAGTCTCTCCTTGTTTCAGTCCGTTTTCTTTCTGTCCGCCTAACAAACTTGACCCTGTTATCTAGGGGCCAACGTTAAGGGCCAGACTCCGCTGGGGCGCGGGGCCCTGCACGCGGCAGCCGCCCAGGGCCAGTTGCAGTCCATCCAGGAGCTACTGGTGCGCGGTGCCCCACACCAACTGGAGGACGCYGAGGGMATGACAGCTCTGAGAACCGCCACGCGCTGGGGCCAGAGGAAGAGCACCCGGCAGCTCTTCCTCTTCCACTGGCAGGAGCGTGCGCAGGGCGTGCACCTCAAGCCTCACCTGGACGAGACAGAGCTGTTCGCCCACCAGAAACATGACTCCCAGCTACGCACCTGGCACCGTGGTGCCCACGCTCAGAGATACATGGCCCACCTGGGGCGCTGTAGCCGTGGGGTGGAGGGCAGGTGAATGAGCAGCTGGGGCCGCCGCAGACTCGCCATGAGGGCCCAGGCAAAGAGGGCGTGGATGGGGATGCGTGACCAGAGCTGTAGGTCAAGAACAGGGTAGATGGCCAAGAGCCTGGTCCTGGAGAGCCGTGTACGCAGGATTTTATTCCAGCCCAGCACTAACACACCAGGTCCTAACTACTCTGGATTGAATCGCATGATCAGTCGGATCATTTGAATCAGATGTTTTAGTGTTGTTTGAACAAAAGTTTGCCTACCTCTCCCACTCAGACGTTGAGTAAGCGCTTTCACAAAGGTTCCGAGCAGCACGACTCCCTTCATGAAATCATCACGAGACAGAAAGTAGAATGAACTGACTTTTATAATCAAGATAAACGGGTGAAAAAAAAGGTGCAGCAAAAGGGTATAATTACATTAGTCAGAGATGGGGAAATAAGATGTCTTGAGCAACCTGGACGACAGAATGTGACACTGGTATTGGTGAAGAAGTAGAAACCAAGAAATGAGAACAAAATTGTAAAGAAAATATAAATACGTATGATAAGGCCAATTCAAAGGGAGTGAAAACTTTTAAATGGGAATAAAAGTACCTTTATTAAATGATTGTATCATGTGAACTGTTCTATCCAAAAAATGCATTGCCGTTGACCATGGCAGCATACAGTGCCTTCGGAAAGTTTCAGACCTTTGACTTTTCCACATTTTGTTACTTTACAGCCTTATTCCAAAATGTATTACATAATTTTTCTCACATCAATCCTACACACAAATACCCATCATGACAAAACGAAAAACAGTTTTAGAATATTTGCAAATAAAATAATTCAGGACCCTTGCTATGAGACTCGAAATGAACAGCATCCTGTTTCCATTTATCATCCTTGATATGTTTTTACAACTTATTTGAGTCCACCTGTTGTAAATTCAATTGTGTAAATTATTTGAAAGGCAAACCAACTATATAAGGTTCCACAGTTGACAGTGCAGTCAGAGCAAAAAACCAACTATCGAGGTTAAGGAGTTGTCCGTAGAGCTCCGCAGACAGGATTGTGTCGAGGCACAGATCTGGGAAGTACCAAAACATTTCTGCAGCATTGGAGTCCCCAAAACATGGTGCCTCCATCATTCTTAAATGAAAGAAGTTTGGAACCACCAAGACTCTAGCTGGCCAGCCAAACTGAGCAATATGGTAGAAGGCCTTGGGCAGGGAGGTGACCAAGAACCCGATGGTCACTCTGACAGAGCTCCAGAGTTCTGCAGCGTCCACCAATCAGGCCTTTATGTAGAGTGGCCAGACCGAAGCCAAGATTTTTTGTTGATAAACCAAATTGAACTTTTTGCCTGAAAGCAAGCGTCACTTCTGGAGGAAACCTGGCACCATCCCTACAGTGAAGCATGGTGTGGCAGCATCATGCTGTGGGATATGTTTTTCAGCAGTAGGGACTGGGAGACTAGTCAGGATCAAGGTAAAGATGAACAAGGCAAAGTATAGAGAGATGCTTGATGAAAACCTGCTCCAGAGCGCTCAGACTGGGGCGAAGGTTCACCTTCCAACAGGACAACGACCATAAGCGCATAGCCAAGACAACGAGGAGTGGCTTCGGACAAGTCTCTGAAATGTCCTTTAGTGGCTGAGCCAGAGCCCAGACTTGAACCCGATCAACATCTCTGGAGAAAGTGAAGGGGTCTGAATACTTCCTGAATGCACTGGTACAGGGGAGTAATGGTAGTTCATATTTAAGTATCATTTGCCCTCCATAGAATCAAGAGTATATAGATTTCAATAGTGTCTAAATCAAATCAAAGTTTATTTGTCACGTGCGCTGAATAAAACAGGTGTAACCTTACAGTGAAATGCTTACTTACACACGCTAACCAATAGTGCACAAAAGGTATTTGTGCACAATAAGTAGTAAAGAAATAAAACAACAGTAAAAAGACAGGCTATATACAGTAGGAGGCTTTCAAAGTAGCGAGGCTACATACAGACACCGGTTAGTCAGGCTGATTGTGGTAGTATGTACATGTAGATATGGTTAAAGTACTATGCATATATGATGAACAGAGAGTAGCAGTAGCGTAAAAAGAGGTGTGG
Source organism: Salvelinus sp. IW2-2015 (assembly GCF_002910315.2). Taxonomy (NCBI): domain Eukaryota; kingdom Metazoa; phylum Chordata; class Actinopteri; order Salmoniformes; family Salmonidae; genus Salvelinus; species Salvelinus sp. IW2-2015. The sequence goes on along the minus strand of NW_019945631.1, from coordinate 19,924 downwards.
GGTGGTGGACACAATGCAGATAGCCGGTTAGCCAATGTGCAGGAGCACTGGTTGTCGGCCCAATTGAGGTAGTGACATGAATGTATAGTAAATGACTATGCATATATGATTAACAGAGTAGCAGCAGCGTAAAAAGAGGGTTTGGGGGGGGGGGGCACACAATGCAAATAGTCCGGGTAGCCATTTGATTACCTGTTCACGAGTCTCATGGCTTGGGGTAAAAACTGTTGAGAAGCCTTTTTGTCCTAGACTTAGCACTCCGGTACCGCTTGCCATGCGGTAGAGAGAACAGTCTATGACAATTTTTAGTGCCTTCCTTGACACTGCCTGGATGGCAGGCAGCTTAGCCCCAGTATGTACTGTGCCGTTCCACTACCCTCTGTAGTGCTTGCGGTCGGAGGCCGAGCAGTTGCCATACCAGCAGTATGCAACCAGTCAGGATGCTCTCGAGTTGCAGCTGTAGAACCTTTTGAGGATCTCAGGACCCATGCCAAATATTTTTAGTTTCCTGAGGGGGAATAGGCTTTGATATAGATTTCAATAGTGTCTATTTTTGATAGTCACAATACACTTGTATACATATCAATATATTCTAATGTCAATATATTCTCCATGTCAATATATTCTCCATGTCAATATATTGTCCATGTCAATATTTATCCATGTCATTATATTCTCCATGTCATATATATCTCATGTCAATATATTCTCCATGCCAATATATTCTCCCATTCAATATATTATCCATGTCAATATATATCCATGTCAATATATTATCCATGTAACATATATATCCACTCATTATATTCTCCTATGCAATATATTCTACATGTATTTAATATCTACTTGTCAATATATTCTCTCATGTCATATATTATCCATCAATATATTCTCCATGTCAAATTTATATGTCATATCATTTATATTCCAGTCATATATCTACCTGTAATATATTCTCTGTTAGTTTATTTCATTCCTGTGCTCCTTTTTTAATTCTTGGGTTTATTTTCATATGACATAGTATTACGCAAACGTTCGGAAAGAGCAAGCAAGCATTTCACTGTACTGTTTACACCTGCTGTAGTCTGTGCAACTGACATAATAAGGTCTGAAAGCATGAAGATTACGATCACTTGCCCAAAAAATGTAAAGTAGCTATTGTCACCTACACACAGGTGAGGAACCAGGAAGACCATTCTAGTGAAAGGGTGTGTATTCTGTGTGATGTTTGAGACATTCTTTTGACCTGGTAGGGCTCCCTTTAAAGGTATCCGGCATCCTTTCATTACTTACAGTACTGCATTACTACAACAAGCAACTCAATCCACTTACCAACACAACCACGTGAGAGACAGCTTTAATGGATTGTGGTAAGTCAACTAACACTGCTCGTTGCAAGATTTTTCAGATGCTGAAAAATTTGGATATTGCATTGTCAAGGTAGCCTATGTCATGTTTAGTGACAGAGTGTAATATAGTACAGTGAATGGATAATTGGGTGACTTGACTTGTAGAATGGAATTTTCTTACAAAGGAAGATCATCCTTGTTGGTGTTTGTTCATCTGTTAAATTAATCAACTGTTAAATTAAATTAATGATTTCTGACAGCTTTAATTTTTTATGAGCCATTAAAGAAAATATGCAAAGTTGACCTGTAGTGTATTGCATAGATAACACTTTATCAAACTATATAACTATTTACAGATAGGGGCAGATCAGCAAATTATGTTACAGCTGGACTTGAAGATCTGCTGCTGTCTTTGTACATACACTATWTGAATACAGGTATACTGTAGTTTACTATAATGTGTTACCTGTGCAATATACAGGCTTACTTTTGGGGGGGATTCTCCCTGCCTTTAAGAGGCTTTTTTCATCACTAATCTTCTGCCATGTTTCACTTGAATTATTGTCATAGGTTCCTCATACCATTTCATACTTTTACATAGAGATCATATTGAATTATATTCTAATTCCTAAGTCTATGTATGGTCTTTCGCCATTTTTTTTTGCATAATGTTTCTTCATTTTGCATGGTAATAGGCTATAAGTGTTTTTACTATTCAGTGGACTAAACTAGCCCAACTGACAGTCTGTTTCTGCTATGTTGCTGTCAGGCAAAAATGTGACAAACAAACATTGGGAAAGACAACGTCAAACACAGAAACAGACACCCACACTAGAAGAAAAAAAAGTTGTATTGATCAGGAAAAATCTGAATTTTGGCTAAGGGATCATTCAGTTTCAAATTAAAAATATATTTAGTATCTATATATTTATTAATTTATTTTTTTCTTGAAGACGTTGGTAAAGTAGAGCTCCACTGTGAGAAGAACAACACAACACAGCTCACAACACCAATGACATCTCAGTGAACAGACTGATMGTCAGGAGAGGCCAGTCCTTCCTGGTCACCTTTGAACTCCATGACCCCTCCAGGCCCACAACAGACTTACTGGAGCTGATGGTGGAGACAGGTGAGCTATCTCGAATAGCAAATAGAATAACTTTATTTATCTCTGCTATTTATTAGGGCTGTTTGTATTTAAAGTTTCCCGGACTCAGATTATGCTAGTCCTGGACTAAAACACACTAGGATGAATTAGGCTAGGACAGGGAAACCGGCCCTATGTAGTTCCCTTTGACAGACACGCGCAGTAATAAAGATATTAAACAAATCCTTGTATATGTTGTACACTACCTGAGTTGGGGTCAATTCAATCTTATCTTAAGACTGAATTGCAACACTGACAGGATTTGAGATACCTCCACTTGTACTGTATATGTACTCCTGACATCAAAGTTATGTTGTCAGAAAAATTTGAATCTTATTGGACAAATACACTGAGTGTACAAAACATTAGGAACACCTGCTCTTTCCATGACATAGACTATCCAGGTGAAAGCTATGATCCCTTATTGAATCCACTTCAATCAGTGTAGATGAAGGGGAGGAGACAGGTTAAAGGAGATTTTTAAGCCTTGAGATAATTGAGGCATGGATTGTGTATGTTGTCATTCAGAGGGTGATTGGGCAAGACAATAGATTTAAGTGCCTTTGAACAAGGTATGGTAGTAGGTGCCAAGCGCACCGGTTTGAGTGTGTCAAGAACTCGATGTCCAGGGGAACGGAGGACTCCCGCACCTCAACGTCCTGCAGTGGACCGGCTACCACCGGCCTGAGGAGAGACACATGAAACGAGGGGTTAATACGATAGTAAGGGGAGCTGTAACCTATATAACACACCTCGTTATCCTCCTCAGGACTTTAAATGGCCCACAAACGCGGGCAGGGCAGGCGGAGCGGCAGGTTTCGGGTCGAGAGCCAGACCCGGTCCACCGGTGTTAACACGGGGCCCCACTGCGGTGGTGGTCAGCATCTTTCCTTCTGCCGCCCACCGGCCCGTTTCAGAGATTCCTGCGACGTCTTCCAGGTCTCTCTTGAGCGCTGCACACCATTCCTCAAACACAGGAGTGAATTTTGAGCCATCTCGGCCCATGGGACCGAACCTCGCACACTTTCCTGGCCGGTCCTGGCAATACGATCGCAGAAACCTGCCTGCCTCCGCAGTCTGCTAGGGCCGTAGGGAGACCGGGCAAAGGGAGGAGACGGCAGGACTTAAAAACCGATCCACAACGACGCAGGATCTGTGACGGAGGAAGACTCGGTAGAGAAGCCACACAGACAGTGTGACCAGGCCGCTGTGGAACGGGAGGGGCTATCAACTTCACCCTCTAGCAGGTGTCTAGAGCCATTACACGGGCGCACAACGAACAGGAGGAGACATAAACCCTCACGTCCTTGGCCAAGGTGGGCCACCAKTACTTCCCCCTAAGACCCCGCACCGTCCTATYAATCCCCGGATGACCAGAGGAGGGTAGCGTGTGGGCCCACCTGATCAATCTATCGCGAACACCAAGTGGGACGTACTTCCRACCAGCTGGACACTGTGGTGGAGTAGGTTCTAACCGTGACGCCCGCTTTCGATGTCCGCGTCCACCTCCCATACCACCGGTGCCACCAGAGAAGAGGCCGGAAGTATGGGGGTGGGATCGATGGACCGCTCCTCGGTATCATAGAGACGGGACAGTGCATCGGCCTTAGCGTTACGGGAACCTGGTCTATATGAGATGGTGAAACGAAATCTGGTGAAAAACATCGTCCACCTTGCTTGACGAGGATTCAGTCCTCGCCGCTCGGATGTACTCCAGATTACGGTGGTCAGTCCAGATGAGAAAAGAGTGTTGCGCCCCCTCATGCCAATGTCTCYACACCTTCAGAGCCTTTACTACAGCCAGCAACTCCCGGTCCCCCACATCATAGTTTCGCTCCGCYGGACTGAGCTTMCTCGAAAAAGAAAGCGCAGGGGCGAAGCTTCAGGGGCGTGCCCGAGCGCTGTGATAGCACGGCTCCAACACCAGCCTCGGACGCKTCCACCTCCACTRTGAATGGCAAAGAGGGGTCCGGATGCGCCAATATGGGAGCATCGGTAAACAACRCATTCAGATGACCAAAAGCTCTGTCCGCCTCCGCCGACCACCGCAAACGCACCGGCCACCCTTTCAGCAGTGAGGTAATGGGAGCAGCCACCTGCCCAAAACCCCGGATAAACCTCCGGTAGTAATTGGCAAACCCTAAAGAACGCTGCACCTCCTTTACCGTGGTCGGAGTCGGCCAATTATGCACGGCCGCAATGCGGTCACACTCCATCACCACCCCAGTTGTGGAAATACGATACCCCAGGAAAGAGA
>NW_019945631.1:7540-9065 GCF_002910315.2 Salvelinus sp. IW2-2015 | reverse complement strand
GTTCACGCTGGAAGGTGTATCGCACGAATCCCCTCGTCGATTGAGTGGTAATTGGTCACCCTCTTTTTCCAGAAAGTGATAGCCAAATCGGCATTATTCGGGGGAAATCACACGGTGGAGACTTGGTCCGGACTCCACCGTCGTCGCACTGATGGAAACTCCCACATACCTGAGCACTCCTCTGACCACCCCTTAAGAGCCCCCTGTTTCCACAAAATGTTTGGATTGTGATAAGCCAACCAGGGAATCCCCAGCACCACTGGGAAACGCAGGAGAATCAATGAGGAAGAGACTAATCCGCTCCTCATGACCCCCCTGCGTCACCATGTCCAGTGGAACCGTGGCCTCCCTGACCAGCCCTGACCCTAATGGTCGATTCTCTAGGGCTGCATGGRGAAGGGTTGGTCCATCTGATCCAAGGGAATCCCTAACCTCTACAATTTTTAATTGGGAAATACCCCACTATGAAAAAAGACAACCTGGGTTTTCATGAAAAGGCATGATTGGACTAAAGACACCACTGAATATAGATGGCCTACGGATGGGTCATTTAATAAAACCAAATATCAACATGTGCAGGAAATCGTGAAAAGAAGACARGAAAATAAGACCAAGGGGAAAAAAATATATTTAAAAATCCACCCTGTTTTTTTTGACTGCTTTGTCAATGTTAAAAACTGAGCGTAACCTATTCTGGACTCAACAGAAAGCCACCTGTTTCAAGAAAGAATTAGCAATGACTAAAGACCCTGTCTCTCAGAGAAGCTTCCTCTAGAATGCAGCGCTCCACTATATGCTTCACCACCCCCTCCCTACTGCGGAGATAGGTTTAAAGGAATTTATCCACTACTCCCAAACGAACTAGTAGCTCCAGGTGCTTGGTCTCCAGGATCAAAGGAAGGAAGAGCCGAGACAARGAGGGGATTCAGATGGTACCAGGAGTGTTGTCTTTACTGGAGACTTAACTTTTCTGAATACGGAGAATGCTATTCAGAATGCTATTCATTGACTACAGCTCAGGGTTCAACACCATAGTACCCTCAAAGCTCATCACTAAGCTAAGGATTCTGGGACTAAACACCTCCCTCTGCAACTGGATCTTGGACTTCCTGACGGGTCGCCCCCAGGTGGTGAGGGTATGTAGCAACACATCTGCCACACTGATCCTCAACACTGGAGCTCTTCAAGGGGTGCGTGCTCAGTCCCCTCCTGTACTCCCTGTTCACCCACGACTGCACGGCCAGGCACGACTCCAACACCCACATTAAGTTTGCAGACGACACAGTGGTAGGCCTGATCACCGACAACGACGAGACAGCCTATAAGGAGGAGGTCAGAGACCTGGCCGGGTGGTGCCAGAATAACAACCTATCCCTCAACGTAACTACGACTAAGGAGATGATTGTGGACTACAGGAAAAAGAGGACCCGAGCACGCCCCCATTCTCATCGACGGGGCTGTAGTGGAGCAGGTTGAGAGCTTCAAGTTCCTTGGTGTCCACATCAACAACAAACTAGAATGGTCC
>NW_019945631.1:0-1965 GCF_002910315.2 Salvelinus sp. IW2-2015 | reverse complement strand
AAAAAACACCAAGACAGTCGTGAGGAGGGCACAACAGCCTATACCCCTCAGTAAACTAAAAGATTTGGCATGGGTCCTGAGATACTCAAAGGTCTACAGCTGCAACATCGAGAGCATTCTGACTGGTTCCATCGCTGCCTGGTATGGCAACTGCTCGGCCTCCGACCGCAAGGCACTACAGAGGGTAGTGCGTACGGCCCAGTACATCACTGGGGCTAAGCTGCCTGCCATCCAGCACCTCTACACCAGGCGGTGTCAGAGGAAGGCCCTAAAAATTGTCAAAGACCCCGCCACCCAGTCATAGACTTTCTCTCTACTACCCCATGGCAAGCGGTACCGAAGTGCCAAGTCTAGGACAAAAGAGCTTCTCAACAGTTTTTACCCCAAGCCATAAGACTCGTGAACAGGTAATCAAATGGCTACCCGGACTATTTGCATTGTGCAACTCTTTTTACGCTGCTGCTACGCCTGTCTTTTTACTGTTGTTTTATTTCTTTACTTACCTATTGTTCACCTAACACCTTTTTTGCACTATTGGTTAGACCCTGTAAGTAAGCATTTCACTGTAAGGTCTATCTACACCTGTTTTATTCGGCGCACGTGACAAATCAACTTTGATTTCATTTCATGAGGCCATAATCTATGGATTTCACATTGACTGGGCAGAGGTGCAGCCATGGGTGGGCCTGGGAGGGTATAGGCCCACCCACTTGGGTTGACAGGCCCATCCACTGGGGAACCAGGCCCTGCCAATCAGAATGAGTTTTTTTCCCCACAAAAAGGCTTTATTACAGACAAAAATAATCCTCATTTTCATCAGCTGTCTGGTTGGCTGGTCTCAGCTGATCCTGCAGGTGAAGAAGCTGGATGTGGAGGTCCTGGGTTGGCGTGGTTACATGTGGTCTGCGGTTGTGAGGCCGGTTGGACGTACTGCCAAATTCTCTAAAACGACATTGGAGGTAGCTTATGGGAGAGAAATTAATGTTAAATTATCTGGCAACAACTCTGGTGGACAGTCCTGCAGTCAGCATGCCAGTTGCACACTCCCTCAAAACTTGAGACATCTGTGACATTGTGTTGTGTGACAAAACTGCACATTTTAGAGTGCCATACTCTACTGGTACACAGCCCTCTCTCTCTTCTCCTTCCTCTACTGGTACACAGCCCTCTCTCTCTTCTCCTTCCTCTACTGGTACACAGCCCTCTCCCTCTTCTCCTTCCTCTACTGGTACACAGCCCTCTCCCTCTCTCTTCTCCTCCTCCTTCCTCCTCAGGGCCAGTCACTAGTGTTTAGAAGCAGACCTGAACTGGGTGCAGTTTTTGGACATTGCTGTGGATCACAACAGCAAGATCAAAGCTCTGATTCAAGGGTCCAGCTAGACGATGAGTGGCACTGTGGGTATGTGTGTATGAGGTGAATGAAAACAAAGAGGTGTGTGAAGAGGACTGGGGGTCTTTTCTCTGACCCTGAGCTCAATAGACTGGGACTTTGTTGAAAGTTACTGAAGTGTGTGTACTTCCCTCTTGTGTGTACATATGCTCTACATCATTTTAACAGCAGATATATTACAATACTGCAGGCAAATATTTGCCAAACATACATTGTGCTTCATGAGTGTATGACTATTTACAGATTAATTTAGGCTTTCACACTTTTATTTTGTATTTAGTGGGACATCAATACAGCCAGATGCTTCGTATTTGAATCAGCAATACAAAATTGGGTTTAATTATTTATTTACTAAATAGTAACTTAATCACACAGAATTACATATACACAGAATGAATCCATACCTTGATTACATATTACGTCTTAAAGGAAAACGTCCCTGGCGCGACGGAACAGATATGACAGGCTGGTTACACAAAAGAAAAGGGGGCTGGGTGAGTGAAAGAGCGGCGAAGACTTGAGGAACAAAAGGAGAAGCCATGCGTATCAATAAATACAGTAGTTTAATGATTTAA
>NW_019945630.1:40959-41978 GCF_002910315.2 Salvelinus sp. IW2-2015 | reverse complement strand
ATATATTTGGCCGGTTGAAGAGGTTTTATGTGCTGACTGAATGAAAGCTGATAATTATGAGTTTTTTTACTCCGCTGGTCTCAGGAAGAAATGACGAGTCCTCACTGTCCTAGAACAAGTCAAGACCGAGTACAAATGTATCCAAGACCGATGAACTCGAGACTCGAGTTCTACAACACTGATACATATTCTAAATAGGTCAGGAGCCAGACATGGAGCCTAAGAAGGAATGGAAATGAATTACTTAGGCTMCATTATTTCAATTATTTCGAGGCTATAGCCTACAAAGAAATACATTGTGAAGCATCTGCGAGTGCTACACACTAGGCTGGTAGGGAGTCAGGGACATTAAGCGCTCAGCATTTAAACAATATTTTGTTGTATTAAATCTTTATAGTCTATAAATTGCGCATATCGGCTGTGACTTACTTGGAATTAAATACAAATTCAATGAAAAATGCCAATCAAAACAGAAAGCTCCTTGAAAGTTGGAATATGCCAGGCCTATTGGGACAAATCAATTGTGTTGGATTGTATAGATAATAGAGCAAAAATGAAGGAAACTTAAGCGATCTGATTTTTAGTTGATAAATACTTTGCTACAATGACACACTTTAATTAGCTACCCACCTCATTMCTTTMTTTTAGCATGTGCCCGTAATAAGTACACCTTCATACTTTCGAGATATGTCTCTTTTCAGATTCCACAATGATTCTTTAGTTACATCACCACACTCCCTCTCTTGCTCTTGGTCCTCATCTTTGTAAGTCACCTTGATTTTGMACCTGTGTGTTTTGTCAGTTTCTTTATGAAAATATTTWGTGAACTCCATGACAGTAGTTAAAGCAAGGGACTTGACTAAAAACACATGATTGCCCAGGCACGCCCTGAGCTCATGAAGTGAGCGCTACTGGAGCGAAATTGAAGCGGGCGAGAAGGATGATGCTCCAGCCTTTGGGAATCTCGCTCTGAGCTTCAGTCAAATTGGGCACTCCTCCACTCCACTCACATACTCTGC
>NW_019945630.1:38977-40878 GCF_002910315.2 Salvelinus sp. IW2-2015 | reverse complement strand
CCTTAACCTAACCTAACCTTACCCTACACCCAAACCAACCTCTAACCTTTAAACCTTAACTCCTACTTAAACTTAACCCTTAAACCTAACCCAAACCATAACCTAACCCTTAAGCTTAAAATTGACTTTGAAAACAATTTCCGTCCTGACTTTTCAAAAATTTTCTTGTTTTCCTACCTTGTCAGGAAATTTTGGTGACTTGTCGTACATTCGGGTTTGATATAGGTAGGAAATATGACCACACTTTTGCACACAGTGCTACACCCGGTTGCTCTCTTTTTGTCAAAATATTTTAAAATTGTCTTCTTTCCTTGTTTCTCTCTACTCTACACATTTTAGAACATACAAATATATATTTCTCCTCAGGTATATAATCACTGCTTAACAACATAAAAAACATATAACAGATTTCGCAACCTCCTTCATAGTTTGTAAGACATCACATTTAAGAGAACAACTAATTATTAGAAAAATAGTAATGTTACGTTTCCCTTGAAGAATGTTTGGAAGGAGTAGCTGCCAGTTAGTTAGTTAGCCAGTTGGCTAATGCTCTCATTGTGTGTCCGTTGTTAGACGGCTAATCTCAGTCGCCACCGGCAACACAGTCTCTCCCCACAACAAATCCAAAGGCGGGGCTTTGTGCGGTGAACTCCATGACAGTAGTTAAAGCAAGGGACTTGACTAAAAACACATGATTGCCCAGGCACGCCCTGAGCTCATGAAGTGAGCGCTACTGGAGCGAAATTGAAGCGGGCGAGAAGGATGATGCTCCAGCCTTTGGGAATCTCGCTCTGAGCTTCAGTCAAATTGGGCACTCCTCCACTCCACTCACATACTCTGCCCTTAACCTAACCTTAACCCTAACCTTAACCCCAAACCCCAAACCTCTAACCTTAAACCTTAACTCCTAACCTTAAACTTAAACTTAACCCTAAACCTAACCCAAACCATAAACCTAACCCTTAAGCTTAAAATTGGACTTTGAACAAATTCCGTCCTGACTTTTCAAAAATGTTCTTGTTTTCCTACCTTGTCAGRAMATTTTGGTGACTTGTCCGGACATTCTGGTTCTGATAAGGTAGGAACATATGTACACACACATTTGCACACACAGTGCATACACCCCGTGCTCTCCTTTTTGTCAAAATATTTTAAATGTCTTTTTCTTTTCTCTCCTACTCCACACATTTCAGAACATACAAATATACATCTCCTCTAGTCAAAATCACTGCCTTAACAAACAATAAAAAACAAAACAAATTCCACCTCCCCCATTTCAGTTTTAAGACATCACATTTAAAGACACACAATATAGAAAAAATAGTAATGGTACGTTTTCCCTTGAAGAATGTTTGGAAGGAGTAGCTGCAGTTAGTTAGTTAGCCAGKTGGCTAAATGCTCTCCATTTGTGTGTCCGTTGCTAGACGCTAATCTCAGTCGCCACGGCAACACAGTCTCTCCCCCACCAACAAATCCAAGGCGGGGCTTTGTGCTGCAGCTTTACACTGCAACGTTATTTCACCACAAGAGCAGACGTGTAGTAGCTCCGTGTAGGAAAACAAAAAGGGTCCTGCAGCCTTAGTTTKCCCCCTCTAAACTGTTCCCCCTAACCACCACACCTCCCCTTACCCCCTCCTGCAAACGCCATTCTCTGATTAGAGCAGGGAAGGGCCTCGCTTCTCTATCTCTCTCTATCTCTTTCTCTCTCTCTCYTCATYTTAGGATTGCCATGATGATGATGGTGGGGGGTGGGGCGAGGGGACTAGAGGGCGGACACCCTGACGATGTTGGCCTGGGAGTAGTCTGGGGAGGAGGCGGAGCCGTCGTCCTCGGGCCTGGTGACTGGCGGCATGGGCAGCGTGATGATGGCCGCCGTGATGTAGGGTTGCTTGCAGTTCAGA
>NW_019945630.1:35558-37021 GCF_002910315.2 Salvelinus sp. IW2-2015 | reverse complement strand
GGCACGTCTCCTCAAACTTAGCGTCTTAGATGCGATGCGCTGGAAGATAGAGAGAGGGGGAGAGAGAGGGGGAGGAGGAGGGCCGGAGAAAAAATGCGTTGAGAATTGAGAAAATAGGGGATGAAAACAGGAGAGGCAGAAGTCAGAAAGATGGACTAGAGAATATCAGACATCGAGAAGAAGAAGAAGAAGAAGAAGAGAAGAGGAGGTGAAAAGACAGGATAGAGAGACAGAGAGGACGGCCAGCTCGAGAGAAGTGGTCCAGTGTTCAGTAACCGAGGAGATAAGAATGGTCACCGTAGCCTTTCCATACCGGGCCGGATTCAATGAGACGCAGAGGAATGAACCAAGGAGAATGTCTATAAAATCCTGTTCTTCGGACATGTGGAATTTGGAACTCAGAACWTGGAACTTATGTGTGGGACACCGTCCTCCAATAAGCTTCACTGCGTCACTTTGACCCCGCCCCCGTGTGTGGCGTCAGTCGCTGGCTGATGACATGCATCTCATTCCTCCATGTGATGGTGATCCATGACGCGTTCTGATGATGTCATATCCATAGCCGTGCCAAAACGTGGGCAATCCAAAATGCATGTGAGAACAAAATAAACACATGGAAATGAAATAGCAGAAAAAAGGAGAAGAAGACGAAGAAAATCAAGAGCAGAGAAGTAGAGATGAGGGTGGTTGCAGAGAGACCCGTTTCACCATTCGAAGGTGATGGGAGGCCGCTCTCTTCCCCCCACCCCCACCTTGGGACCAAGCCTCATGGATTGGGGGCACTGACACCGGTGAGGAGCTCCAGTTCCATTAGTTGGCACCAGAGCCCCAGTGCAGTCTTGGTGGGGGTGAGAGAGAGAATAAGAGAAAGAGAGAGAGTGGGGGTGGTAAGTCGTGAATAGTGACGTTAGAGAGGTGGGACACCATGGAAGACGCAACAGATCTGAATGAGAGAGAGGGGAAGGGGGAACCCCCTTRCCACCCATCTCCCCATCGGGGTTTCGGCATGCACTAACCGGCATCTCACTGACCCCCCCCCAAAAATAAAATAAATAGAAGAAAGTTTAAATAAGTAAAACACCACTCGGCGTCGGCTGCGTATCCACGGTTACCTCGTTGCTTTTATACTGCAAATAAGCGTTAGTCCCTCCACTCTTCCTCGCAGCAATTCTACCAAGCTTGGTTTTCTGTTTGTGAACAAAACCACACGTGCATTTAGCCTGCCACTGAATGTGTGTGTGAGTGAGTGTGAGTGTGTGTGTGTGTGTGTGTGTGTGTGAATGAGTGTGAAACAGAGAGACCCATTGCTCTTGAAAAACAATAAAGATGTCCCCCAGTCATAGATGTAAATTCCAAGCCTGTAAATCCCACTATCTGACAGTGGCTAGAGGTAAACCTTGTATTGCAGCTGTATTCATCCAAGGCCAATCTCTTTTATGGTGAATAAAATAACTTGGTATCCA
>NW_019945630.1:32013-33381 GCF_002910315.2 Salvelinus sp. IW2-2015 | reverse complement strand
ACACACACACACACACAAACACAGAAGCCTGGTAATCTTCCATATGGTCTCCACTACACAACCCACAACCCACACAACCCACTCTCTGCTGTTTCCATCTCTGCTGGAGTGTGTGTACAGTCTGTATGTGTGAATAGCAGCATGTTTGCGAGTTCCATTCCATTCTTAGACACACACAGGGAGAGTGATTTTTTCCCCCTAGGATCACGCCGCCACCACATACAGCTCTGTTGGACCCTTCCAAGTCAGGGTTCATGACCTTTATGGCCCAGAACCTATGGTGTCACGGCAGGCGTGAGGGTGGGACATTGTTGGGTACCTTTTGGGCGCGTCTCTTGTCTGCCCGCTGGCTCTGGTGGTAAATGCGGCTGAAGTTGGACACGATGACGGGCACGGGCAGGGCGATGACCAACACACCGCTCAGAGAACAGACAGAACCAACGATCTTCCCTACAATGGTTTTAGGAACCATGTCTCCATATCTGTACAGAGAGAGAGAGAGCGAGAGAGAGAAATGGAGAGAGAGAAATAGACAGAGAGAGAGAAAGAGAGAGAGAGAGAGAGAGAGAGAAAAGGAAAGAGAGAGGTTAGGACTTAAGGGTGGGGGTTTTATGCACATCCAAAGTGATGACAGGAGCTGGACAATAGTTATTCAATTAATAGAAAATAAGGGACTGTCTAAGGGGGCAGCAACACTGTGAGCATACAGGACACATTTTCAATCAGAAAACCAACACACTTACTCAACATTGAGTGTGTCATTTTAGAGAACATTCAACCATTTCCTAGTAGGCCATTGTCTTTTCATGGTCATATTTACCATAGATTAGAATTGGTAAACCCAGATACAGTATACAACCACTTGATGGCACTAGAGAGCTATAGAGCACCCCCCCTGGCCTGCACATTATACATGATGGAAGATACAGTAAACATTAAATGTTATGATTATGGCTTATTTATAACTTATTGTATKTTTGCTGTAGTGCTGGGCTATAATGCATAGCCCCGTGGTAAATACTATCAGGACATTTCAAAGAGGAAAACTTCTGAAAAGGAAGAACCCAATTCATTTCAAGGTCCAAAATAACACAGAATACGCCAGGCGCAAACCTCTCTGGTGAATGGTCTCTTGGCCTAGTTTCTCTTTTGCTATATCATCTTCCCTTTCCCCTCCTCCCTCTTTCATTATCTCTTTCATTATTGGACACCTCCACGTTCCCTCCTTTCCTTTTCATCCTCTCATTCACCTCCACGCACTGTATTCCCRTCGTTAGACGCAGGGACGCCCGAGTGGGAACACAAAGTACCGGAGTGTTTCTTTTGGAAGTGCCGGAATGTTCTTTAGAGCGAGCCTAATGACAGAGT
>NW_019945630.1:23755-31988 GCF_002910315.2 Salvelinus sp. IW2-2015 | reverse complement strand
GCTCAGCTTTTGATATCCAAGTTTCTACCCGACTGTACGCCAGGAGTATGGTAGCATTCACCCTATGTATTGAATTGTCCATGTAGGCACAAACAACCACACATCATCATAACCAACATAGTCGCGACATGATCTAATCTCTGGAAGGGAGCCGTGGAGCTGGGACAGGGCAGCAGGGGAGCGGTTAAGACAGGAATATACACGTATCCTGACTACCCTTTAAGGTCATACACATATATCCTTTAAAACATCGGAGTGAAATACGGGTTTTCACATGCTTAGTCTCCCAGCGAAATTGGTGCGCGTAATTGCATTCACGCTGATATACTACTAATGTTAAATTACATACTTTATTCACACTCATTATAAAAAATACTTACTTATCTCTTTTTTACAATTTACACTTAAGTTTATTTTTTTTCTTAGAAACCTCTACTAAATATCGATTCGATTGGTTACAGGTTCATGATCAAAAGTAAAGCATTTCACTGCTTGTGATTCGGCGCTATGTGACCAAAACAATTTTGATTATGAGATTAAATCGTAAAGGCTTACCATCTGGCTAAAGTTATGAGATCCCGGGCTAGTTCAAGTGACACATTGGTACGTAGTGATGTAGGGGGTAGCTCTTTCGTCTTTCATTATGTTTCCCTATGGTGCTCCGTGTATTGTTCCTCACAGCAACGGTGTGAAGTAGTCGAACTGGACCATGCACAAAAGTTCATACTAATCAATTACCTCTACATCCTTGAAGTTCTAGAGCTCGACAAGTTGGCGTTCAAGAAAGACACGACAACATATGTTGTTTTTAACACCTCTGTTACTCTACCTTTAATATTGTGCCAGATATTCATACTTGAAAGTAAATGGGAAAGTTAATAGAGAAATCGACTGAGTACATGAGCGAACGCTATTAAAGATAGTGAAATGAATTGAAGCGAAGGCTATACCGGATGATCTTATGTAAGTAATGCATTGTGATGTGTGTCATGTGCCGTGGCTAGATCCCTAACTGGCCTTTCACACAATATAGAAATTGTCTCATTGTCTCAACACAAATCCGCGTGTTACCTCGCGTATATAATTCGCGTGCTTGACTGTAATAATACCTTACTTGATTGGGACAACAAGTTCATTAGGGGTAAAATGTGCTACTCAGATCCCATATGTTAGGGGTTCCCGTATGAGTCACTAGGTAGTGTAGTCACGATCTGTGTACATGGGTCCTGGAGTATCGTAGCAGTTTGGCTATGAATAGGCTGGACCGCGTTCATATAGGGCCCTGGCCGTTCTGTGAAGTCCTCCTCCGACTCTCCTTTTATGGTCTGTTGAGTATAAGTCGCTCTGACACCCAGTCTCGCGGGTCCGCCAATTTCAGTCGGCATATCCCACATGGCGGGTTCCGTCGGATGTACCGCGAGGCAAGGCTACTTACACATCCCAACATACCGAGTGGCCATCGCCCGGTAGTGTCCCCTTACGTGCTTTACCTTCCTCTTGAACAAACCTATATCCAATGATCAGCGCGACAAGGAAGAGGCAGACACAACACACACTCCAACAGACACCACACACCAGATACGCCACACACACATCACACGCACAACAGAAACATCATCAACACTATCCAAGAAATCTAATCCTCCTTCGCACAAACTATGCGCCACATTGGCAACCCATCGGCTCAAACTGATATTGCTGGACCACACACAAGCAACCACAACGAGGCCTATAACGACACAAGAAGCTTCTATACGAGATATATCTATACGCACACTATTGTGGTGTCTCCAACTAACGTACAACCACTGCATACTAACGCCTCAGCTCAAGATCTAATTTCTCGCTACCCACTCTTCTTTGCTCCATGTCTCCACAAGCTCCCCGACTATTCAGGGCATGCATTTAGGATGTTGTTAGCCAGGTGTGGTTTGCTTGTTCATGGTAAGGTGGTACCACAATTAGAAAACCACACAGTGTAATATTCAGTCCCAAGAATTACAATATTCAAGTTACCATATCTACTCATGGTTCTACTATAGTAACCTATCAACACACCTAACCGATATGCTTGAGGCCTAGCGACTGGCTGATGTATAAGGCTATGATTTTCTCAATATCTCCCGTGACAGACGGAGAGTCACGTCCTGGCGCCAACACTCGACCAAGTGACATGCGTACTTGTTTAAGTTAAATCATAACAGCCGTCTCCAGTGCACTTAAGTTACAATGTCATAATGAGTGCCCGTTTACTGCAGCAATATAACAGCGGTAGAACACATTACAAGTTCCATTCTCTAGTGAAGAGCTTGTTACATCTCTTTCCTTGAACCTCGACTCTTTTATCGGTCGCATTCGACGTAGAACCCATAATAGGTGGAGAAAATCACTTATGATATACTGGGCCAGTGGCATCTCAAGACGGGTCCGCTGGAGTTATTGCTTGGACAATGTTGCATCTTTGCTCTGGAAGGATAAACCATAGCTATCATCTTACGTCCGTCCGCCTGACGCGTGGCATAGCCTCTCGTTGTCTAGAACACCGCTGAAGCGTGAGCGTGTACCATAGGATTTACATCGGATTGGGAAAATAGCCAACTTAGGCGAATCTATGGAGAGCTCTTCGCTCCTGTCATCAATACGATCCACAGACTTGGACAAGGGGGGGCAACTGGGCGACCACAGAGCTCGGTGAGACTCAGCACATATCTTGCCGCTCAAGTGACAGAACATATACCTACGAAGCTAATCTCCTTGTCGCGGCCTCATTCAAAATTACGGGTTTTGTAGCCAGTGAACCACTTCATCATTCTGGAAACGACCGCCTTCAAAGCCTCTGATAAGCATCACTTCGAGTATCGACACAAGCACTCACCCGTAAGATTCACTATCCACCCGAATGATCCCCAACACTCAACTTCCTCCGGCTTCTAATCACCGCTTGCCGTGCCGGGTTGTTATAACACGCATTTTCCGCGATTCATAATCAAATGGTGAAGGAAGCGCGGTAGGTTTAACAAACCGTGCATTCTTCGGAGAGATGAATAGAAATGGATCAGAGAGAGAAAAACTGACAGAATGAATGAGACGAAGTAAAGAGAGATGAAACAAGCAGAGGAGAAGAGAGAAAGGAAGAGAGAGGCTGGTAGTTTCAGCTGCAACGAGGTAGGGGGTCTTGTCATATTTTGCAGTATCCAATATAAGTAAGATGCGACAGGCGAGCTGCGATATCATACCTTTTAAGATCTCCTATCGAGTTATGCAATAATATATTGGAAATAGATAAGAGCTGGAGAAATATGCGGCTGGATCTGTTTCATAAATCTCAGACTATACTACACGTCTTTCTACTCCTCGCATATCTATCATATGAAATGGGAAAGGTGAAGGCGAGGGCGGCTGTAGGCAACACTGTTGTAGCTATCAGGACACATTTTCCAATTCAGGAAATACCCAAACACACTTACTCAATCATTGGTTGTGTTCATTTTCTAGAATCTTGCAACATTTTCTCAACCTCCTTATTTTCTCAAGTAGGCCATTTTGTGAGTACTTGTTGCAAACTGGATGGTCATTATTGTACATAGGATGTAGATATTAAGGATCAGACCAGGCATGTACTATCATGCGCGCATTATTTTAATCAAGAATGGGAAACCGCGTTCCGCCGGTTTTCCTACTGAATTGATTAAACCCCACTATGACAGTGCACTAGAGAGCTATGAAGAAGCACCCCCCTGGCACTTTACAGTGATACATGATGGGAAGATACAGCTATTAGAACATTAAATGGTACCGTTTCCGACTTATTTATGACCATTTATCTAATCCTGGAGATACTATAGTAATAACTGCGATATTGTATCGTATTGCTTGTAGTTGCTGGGCTATAATGCATGCCCGCAGTTATATGGTAAAATCTTCTGGACAATTTTTCAACAGTAGGATAAATGGGACTTTCCTTGAAAGGAATGAACCCAATTCGAGCTTCAAGGTTCCAAAAATAGTATCACAGTATACGCCAGGCGCAAATTCCATCTACACACTTGACACCTGCCTGATGGTCTCTTGCCTAGTTTCTCTTTTGCTATACTCCATCTTCTCCCGCTTTTCCCCTATCCTTTCCCAATTCTACCTAAGATTTAGACGTAGATATATCTAGCCATAATGGTCATGTTAATGTAGCTTAAGTACACCGTGTTCTTTGCTTACACCAATCCCTATCACGTTCTCACGTGACCTTGGTCACAGCCTGATTGACTTATTGCTAGAACCTGAACTTTCGTGGTGTTTTATCCACCATTTGATCTATCCTTATCTGCCAATGTAAATAAGAGACAGGGATAGCTGCTCCTTTAAATCACAGCACCCCTCCTCTCTGTCCTATCATCCACGCGAACTTGTTGATATAGTTCCTCGGATTCTTTAAAAGCACTATGGAGGACGGAGCGCTCTCCCGAGATCTTGCTGCCACTGATCAGATGGTGGATGGTAGCCATAATAAACTGGCCTCTTCCTTCCCCACTTGTGATGATTCCTCATGGGTAACTGTGGAGGAAACTCTGTCCGTCCAGAGAGAACGGGAAGCTGGAGTAACACACCCAACAGGGCCGCTAAGTTAGACAAGACAGAGAAATACCCGGGTCTTAACCCAATCCATATCAATGGCAAGCAAGAAGCGTCGGGAGTTTTCTTTATGGTATTAAACCACAGCTCCACGCAGTTTGCAATACATAGCATAGTTATTTAGGACGCGAGAGCAGCGTGAGGTGAGCAGAAAAAGTATGACAGTTCACAAACTTAAACAACACGAAACATAGAGCCTCTCAACCATCTGTGCCCTCACCATGCTCGAGTGAGATCGAGAGTGAGGGTATTATGTCTAGCCAGCGGTCTCTGCCTCTGTTTTTAAACACAGTTCTCCTCCCATTAATATCAATGACAGGAACAGCGTTTCTTAAAACACCACCTTCCCCCTCTACATAATTCAATTGGAAGGGGTCGAGTACCCCATCCGCTGGACATCGCACAACACACGCTCCTCTCCCTTATTTCATCTTCTCTATTTCTTCCACTCACATATTGCATTAGCCGTAAAGCAGGCTTCTCACATCTATCACATCTTCTCTCCCATTTCTTCTTATTTCCTCTCTACTCACCCTACTGTAAATTGCTCAGTCTGTATCTACCTAGCCTTCTCTTCCTCGTTGTCTTCTTCTTTTTACTCCCTTTATAATCACCATGCCTATTTCTTCTCCTCTTCTCCTACCTTTCACATCTCTACTATCCTGGGAGGACTATCTCCCGTCACTTCTCTCTTTATAATATCATCTTCCCCTTCGTTCTCCTCCTTTCATAATCAATGGAAGAGGAATTGCTCGTTCGCTCTTTTTCTATATCACTACACTCTCCTCTCTCTTTCTTCCCGCCTATTTTTCTTTCCTCAATTGGCATATTCTTCACTCTGGGATTCATCAGCCTCTTCGTGCTTCGACGGTCTCAAGCTGTTCTAGCTGATTGGCGCGGTTGCGTCTTTTCGACTCTTTTCTTCCTCTCTCTTCCTCTCGGACTCCCCCTTTGCTTTCTTCCTGCATTTCTCCCGTCTTTCTCTCTATTTCTCCTCTTTGCTTCCTCTGTCTTTCCTCTTCTTCCTCTGCGTCGTCGTCCCTACATTTTCGTTATCCGTGATTCGGTACCCCGTTCTTTCTCTCTATTCTTGCCCTGACTTATCTTCCTCTTTCTTCCTCTCTGCTTCCTCTCTCTCCCGTCTTCTGGTTGAACAACTCATTCGGTGCGCTCCTTCTTCCCTCTCTTTATTCCTCCTTCTTCTTTCCTTCCCCTACTTCATCCATTCTATCTCTCTCCATCTCTTTCCTCTTTCTCCCTCTCTCTATTTCCTCTTCCTCTTATTCGCCAGCTCGCGCGACGCTCTTTCTCTCTCTATATTCTCCCTCGCTTTCTTCCTCTTTCTCCACGTTCTTTCTCCTCTCTCTTCTTCTTTCCTCCTCTTGTCTCCCTCTTCTCCCTCTTTCCCTCCCTTTCTCACTCTGTGCTTTCCTCTTCTTTGCCTCGTTTCACTGCTTTCTTCCTGTCTTAATCTCCCACCTCATCTTTCTTATCTCTCATGTTGACTCTCTCATCACTCGCACGATGCATTTCCTTCTGTCACTCATTCTTCACTCTCGTATCTCCTTCTTAACGCTGGTTGCATGACCTTTTTTTTTCTCTTCAGCTACATTAACTGCCCATTGGCTGTTCTCCCTCTTTGATTTCTTACTACTCTATCTATTACTCTTCCTACTTTCTTTTCACTGCTGGGATCTGGTCACTCTTTCTCCCTCATGCCTACTATTTACTAACTCTGGACTCTAGCTGTTCCTCATATTCAATTCCCCTTCTTTATCCTCTTTCTATATTTCTCCCATACTTTCTCTATACACTTGCTTTTATTCATTAACATACTTACAGGTGCACAAGTAATCGTCCCTTCATTGTTTTCTCCCTTCTTAACTCTTCCTTGCTTCTTTTCGTAGCATCTCTTATAAAACTACCATCTGCTTATTTCTCCTCTTTCTTCCTTCTTTCTTCCTCCTTCTCCCTCTTTCTCCCTCTTTCTTCTCTTTTTTCCTATTTTTTCCTCTTTTCTCCTCTTTCTTCCTCTTTCTCACTCTTTCTAAACCCTGTTTCTCACCACGAGCTGTTAGAATGTGCTTAGTCAGTGATTTTGGTGGTTTGGCCTCTAGAACACTGGCCGCAACTCACCCATGCTAACTAACTAACACGCAGCAACACACCACATACACGCAGACACACCCACACCATACACGCAGACCACACCGCACACTACACGCGATAACAGCACCATACCGCAGCTTACAACGACGCACATACACCACGCACATCACACGCATGCACAGCGACACGCACCACAAGCAGCACATCACGCACACAACACGCAGACATACACCGACAACATACACGCAGACACACACAGCAACACCAGCACAACATCACGCACCCCATCACCACCGCAGGGTGACACGCCTTACGCCAGGCAGCGCACTGACTCCATCGCCACGCACCATTCACAGACCACACCACCACACACACCACACACACACAACACACACACACACACACACACACACACACACACACACACACACACACACACACACTCCCCTGCATGGCCTCCAGAAGCCATCTCTGTCAGTAAATGGGGTTTCAGTAGTCTCAGGGGTTTCAGTAAATCCCACCACTGTCTGTCTGCCCTCCGCTCAGTGAGTCAGCCCGCCGATTTACAACCACGGCAACCCCTGAAACCATGGCAACACACCCTCACAGCCGGGCCTGGAGATCTTCAACACACACAGAGATTCCTGTCTGATGAGTGATGTCATCACTGCACGATCCTGAAGGTCATTGTCGAGCTGCTTGGATATGAGTTTGAATATGAATTTGTATGAGCAGTATATGAGCTCAGAGTGTGATTAGAGCCCTCCATTAGACATGAGTTTGAATATGAGTTTGTATGAGCAGTATATGAGCTCAGAGTGTGATTAGAGTCCTCCATTAGACATGAGTTTGAATATGAGTTTGTATGAGCAGTATATGAGCTCAGAGTGTGGTTAGAGCCCTCCATTAGACATGACTTTGAATGAGTTTAAGAATGAGTTAGAGTCCCACCTCCTTTAGGTATGAATTTGAATATGAGTATATAGTAGGACTACTCCCCCTTTAGATACACGTTTGAGATTTAGATATGAGTTTTAGATATGAGTTTATAACGCCCTTATTTTTGATAATATCTGTAACTGTTAGAGTATGAGTTTTAAATATGAGTATGGTATGAGTTTTAAATATGAGTTAGAGTATGTGTATGGGTATGAGTTTTTGATATAATTAAGGTTATGAGTTTTAGATATGAGCATGGATAGGAGTTAGTTTTAGATATGAGTATGAGTAATTAGGTATATGGGTATGAGTTTTAGATATGAGTTCTAGTACAAGTGTATCTCCTTGTGACTGTAATTGAATTCCTAAGAAGAGCTGCAGGGCTCATCTACCCAGCACATGAAAGACTGTACCATAATTACACACACACAAAGAAGTCAAATTCTCCCATTAAGTTACTGTAATTAACCATGAAGAGAGAGAGAAGAAGAGGGAGAGAGGGAAGAGGGTAAGGAAGAGAGAGAAGGAGGGGAATGGAGTGAGAGATAGAGAGAGAGAG
>NW_019945630.1:14094-23531 GCF_002910315.2 Salvelinus sp. IW2-2015 | reverse complement strand
CTTCAGTCGACCACAAATAAGCTTTCTGTCCTTTACCTCCATTAGAACTACGAGAACAAACCGCGGCAACAGCTACCGAGAGATCCCAGTCAACAGGAAATCGAAATCTGGCGAATATCAGAGCGAAATAGAGACAAGAAAGAAGAACCCGGGACCGGTAAATAACAGACGCCGAACAGCAAGCGGAAACCCAACCGGGCGAACAGCAACGCCGATTTACGAACAACCTCATGATCAGAGGACAAATGAACCTCCTGCAGCCGATCAGTCCCATCTTTTGTAGTGGTGTGAGGGTGGGTATACGGAGGGCAATTACCGTAGAAGACGCCAACTTCCTCGACAAGCTGCTGCACAGCACAAGCTCCTTCATCTGGTAAACCAATAATTCTCAGGGCCGCACACAACCCGAAAAGGAGGGACGGCTCAGGCCAGCGATCCCAAACATGCCCTATCCACAGCTCTAACACTACCAGCCTGCATGGATGTTAGGCCAGTTAATCTATTCCTTCAAACGGAGCGCGCATTAAACCGAGATGTGCAGGTCTGCTTCCGCGCTTCACAATACCGCGCCTATGCGTCACTAGGCCATCATGTTTAGATGCTAATCCTCTCATCTCTCTGCCCTCCCGCCTCGCTGCTCTCTGCTCTCGCCAATACAGTCCTCCCTCTCTTTCTCATGCATTGGACCCCCGTTTGTGTCTCGAGATTGCATGGGTGTCGTTGACACAGGACAACACCCCACTGCTAGGACGAGCCTGGAGGCCGTACCATATAAGACCGAACCGACCGCAGCCAAGGGACCGCATGAGGAAAGATGACACAGATAGTTAAGATCTAGAAGGTGCCAAGACAAAGGAGCAACGTCAAGCCGTTAACGCGCTCTGTAGAGAGGTCAAGTTACCGCCTCTGTGGGGGATCAAGTTCACCGCTGCTATGGGGAAATTTCACAGTTACCGAACTCTGTGGGGAATCCAAGTTAACGCTCTGTGGGGGATCCAACGGTGTACGCCGCTCATGATGGCAACGTGGGCGATCCGTAGAAACGCTTTATCGGCGCTCATAGCTTGCCGGGAAAGGCAACGGAGGAGTCCAGACGGTTGACAACCGCCTAGCTGTGCGAACGTGAAAGCGAGAGACTCAATTTACCGGCTCGGTGGAATGGGGGCGGAAGCGTCCAAAGCGGAAGACAAAAACGGTGACCGCGCGTCTGAGATGACAGGCAACCGGCGGGATGCAAATAATTTACCGACTCATGTGGACAATTCAAGTTACCGCTCTTGTGGTGGGGGATCAAGGGACATAGGGTGTATAATGTTAGTAACGAGTGTCTGAGCACACTGCAGCAGGCAGGCACACAGCACAAACAACCTTCAGCAGATAGCAGCCTTCCTGCCGACAATGGCCTGCAGGCTCCTATCTTTCTTGACTAGGAGATGGCAGTGGCTACAATACAACATTGGGCGCCTGGGCCGCTATGAGAGGAGCCCTGTTGAAACGCTGCGTGAAATCCTAGACCTCCGGATGCCTTGCAGCAACTCTCATGGTCCAATGCAGGCTAGGACAAATTATAACCATCTCAGCCCTCCACTTGACTGCAACAAATCGATCGCGAGAGCCGGACCTATCTTTTCTGTTCCTACCTTAGCTGTGGTTGACACCGAAGTTTCCTTATGTCCTCAATACTCTTCCTCCGTATATGGAGCTCAACTCGCCCTGTCTGTGGCGGTTGAAGCAGCACAGGGTCTTTTCCAATGACCATATGTACTTGAGAGAGGACAGCGGAAAAGAGCGGACACGAGGACGAAGCACGGGTAGACGGAGACAAAGGGCAAGACTAGGAGAGGTAGACAGAGGCCATATGGCTCCTTACGATTGTCTCACGAGGCGGCACGTGTCTTCCGTGATATTTACCATATTTACACCGCAGCAGTGTGTCCTTGTCTGTGCACAGTAGATTACCGCAAAAGATGGTTTGCAACAACGCATACTTCACCCATAACACAGGCTCGTGGCCTGAGTGCCCAGCGAGTGGCCAACAGGCAATCATCAGCTTTCTATCAAATAGATACACGGCTCAAAACACTATACAAACCCGCGAGAGAGCGACAGGAGCGTATAACTCTAGGTGTGCAGGTGGTAATGGGCGATAAGGCAGGAACAAGGCAACAAAAGCACCTCGCTCGGCCATGAGCCGATCCATGATATGTTATGTAACGGGTAATAAGTCCTCTAAGGCTGTGCCTATCTGTCTCAATTACTGGGTGGCTTTACTCCATCCACACATAAGGCCTCACAGTGCCGCTAGTCGTGTTGAAGGATTTTCCAATCGTTATCTATGGCGAGAAATATATAGCATCCTTCACTATAAGGGCGACCGACGATCGCTCTTCAGATATCTAACGTTGCAAAGAGGCCCGGAGTCGTTGTTTGCTAGAGCAGGATAAGCAGACCTAGAGGAAGCTCACCCTTTCAAACTCCGCTGACATGACATCTCAAGAGGATGTTTCAAGTTTAACAGAGAGCGACCGGCAAAAGAAAGCGTAGGAGAAGCGACCAGCAGAAGGAAAGTGACAAGAGCCCGAGGAGGGAGAGAACGGTGACCGCGTTACACGGCTCGCCAATTCTCCCAGGCATAGATAGCAGGCCTGGGTTCCACCCACTGACCCAAAATAGGTCTTCCAAGTCAGATAAAGTATGAAATGATTGTTGCGAGAACATTAGGTATTGCGCCAAACCCCAAGGAACCTGTGGAACAGACATCGGAACAAGTGTGTGTTCAGTGGTTGCAGTCTCTATCACGGAGGACAGTACTGTACACTTTCTAGTGCTCCGAACGGTCCTCTAGAAAGTCTCTACCACCTTTTATCTTGAGCTATCATCTTGCACATTTACATTTGTAACACAAAGACTATAGAACCAGACTGTGAGAGCAACCAAGGATTACTGCCATATGATTAAACAACAGCAGTCGTCGGCGTGCAATGCACTACCACGCGTGCGTGCGACAAGCACGAAGAGTACAAAGCAAAAGACAGTTCCTGACACAAACAAACAACACTAGTTACCGCAATTAATAGCCATTTCAGTGATGCAGGCGGAAACAAGGACCGGTGCGCCCTGCGCGCCGAAGGCAGCAACGCCGCAGGAAAGAAAACAGGAAGGCCGCGAGCGGAGGCAGGCCGGGAGGAAAGACAGTGGGCAAGTACGGCCGACACCGCGGAAAGACAAGCGGTCGTGCGGGCGTGGACGGAACCCGCCAAAACCAAACGTGGCGGGCGGAAAACAAGAAGGGGACAAAGCGAAATGAATCGAATAACAATATTAGCCAATTAAAACACTGGGTAGAAGATGTGCAGACAGAATAAGGTGTGCAAGTAGAACGATAACTTGAGGGCGAAGGAGGCAAAATTAGGATTAAACCCAGGTGATGGGGGATAGAAGGTAATTGGATGGGCTATTTACGATGGAGCTACCTCTACAGGTGCAGTGATCTGTGACCTGCTCTGACAGCTTGGTGCTTAATGTTAGTGAGGGAGATATGGGTCTCCAGTTCAGCTGAATTTTGCAATTCGTGCCCAGTCATTGGCAGCAGAGAAACTGGAAGAGGAGAGGCGGCCCAAAGGGACCGAATTGACTTTGGCGGATTGATCCAGTGAGAGTATTACCTGGTAAGTTGACCCAGGCTACGGATGGGTGCGGCTATGGTGACCAGTGAGCTGAGATACGGCGGCCGGCGTTGACCTAGTACCCAGGAATACATTATAGATGACCTGGACGCCCGGGGTTTGACGAACGAATGATGTAGCGAGGGCCGCCAACGAGAGCATTACAGGTCGCAAGTCCGGATGGGGTAAGTATATCGGCTTGTTAAGATGACAAACCGAAACGGATCCGCACTGGTGACCTAGACTGCATCCCGAAATTGCTGAGTAGAGTTTGTTTAGAGCTATTTTGTAGAAGCATCGGCCGGATTGAGTCGAGATGCGCGTTTTACGAGGGTATGTTGGCAGGCGATGATGAAGTTATGCATTGTTGTGAAAAATAGGAAGCCGATTCTAGATTTAGTTTGGATTGGGGATGTTAATTTGAGTCTGGAAGGAGAAGTTACAATTAGCCAGACACCTAGGACTTTGTATCTGCCACATATTCTAAGTCAAGAAACCAGAAACCTCACTGAATACACCCCACATCTGTCTGCCTCTGATTTCCTCTCTATGTTCCTCCATGGCTCCCTCCTCTTGCCATCCCAGCCATCACTGGGTCCGACATAGTACTGACCATGCCACCAGCCTCATGTCGCCTGGTCTGCCCGGCCCCAGCGCTTCATGGCCTCCGTGTGACTGCCATGCCCCAGCCTCATGGCTCCCGCTCTGCCTGCCCAGCCCTCAGCGCTTCCTCATCCCGCTCTGCCTTGCCCCAGCCTCAGTAAGGGACCCATCCCTCTCTGCGCGTGCCCCAGCCGTCCCCATGGCTCCCTCTGCTGCCTGCCCCGAGCTCATGGCTCCTGCTCGCCTGCCCCCAGCCGCATGGTCTCCCTCTCTGCCGGGGCCACCAGACTCATGGCTCCCTCTCTTGCCCAGGCACCCAGCATCATGGCTCCCTGAACTAACTCCGGCACCCAAAGACATCATGGCTTCAACCTCTCTGCTTGCCCCCGCCTCATGGCTCGCCTCTCTGCTTGCCCCTAGCCTCCATGCCTCACCTCGCTACTGCCTGCCCCAGCCTACTAGGCTCCCTCTCTGCTGCCCCCAGGCCTTCATGGCTCCCTCTCTGACTTGCCCCAGCCTCGATGGCTCCTCTGGCTATTGCAGATTCTCTCCGAAGGGCCCGAGTCGAACTGCGCACAGCTAAAAAACATATAGAACATGCAACGCACAGAGAGCACGAATCAGAACAACATGCGAGTTTCTTAGGATGAAACATATCCAAGGACTTCACCTACATAGGCTCACCCCATGCCACGTTTACTACATTGCTTGCGTTTTTGTCTATAAACCACGAGGGCATTTTCCCCTTTTTTAACTTTTCCTTCTTTACTTTGTCAATTTTGGATTTCCGGGGGGGCGGGGGGGGGAAGGACAGGGGGGGGCCGGCCCCTTAATGTCGCCACGCCCCGTTCCTAATCCCGTCTGGATGTACCACTATATTTTCCAGCCTCTCTTTTGTTTTTTCGTTATCCCGGAGCAGCATACAGTACCCGCTCAGCACCTCGTGATAACAACATGCCATGGCGCTTACACAGGATCTTTCTATTCTGGACCCATGCGTGCGCCCTACACCCCGGTACCCCCGCTCTACTCGTGTGCTTGTATCCTCCAGGCGCGCCTGATTGCCGCTCCCTACTGTATCAGAGAGGACGGAGATCGTTTACCTTGGCATCACAAACCCTATTCTGTTCGTCAGTGTACACCGTCTTCGCAGAAACCAGCTGACGGACATTCCGAGCTGCACAGAAAATGCATACAAATGGCCTGTATTGTTGTATGTTAGTTGACAGACCCTTGTTTTTCAGAATAGTTTTTTTCGTCTTCTTTAAATTACTTTGGGTGTTCGATTTGAGTCTCCTTTGGAGTGCCAGATGATCGGGGATTGCACTTTAGGACTATTCATTGGTTCCATTGCGCCAGCAAGCTTTGCAAAATGTCATTGTTTTACCATCCTCCAACTGTTGAGAAGTGGTCCCTTTCCCCAGCCTTCATCTTCTGTTATTGCTTTCACCAATCCTTTTTCTCTACACACAGCAGACCTCCATCCGCCATCCATCCAATCCAGCACCGCAGATTCCATCCAGCCACACTATACTTTTTTCCCCAATCTACCTGACTTCATCATTCCCCAGCCCTGTAATAAAACTACCAGCCTTCCTGCTCTTATTATAGGCTTGTATACATGAAGAAGACCCGGGTCTCATGTCTCTGTTGACTTTATGGCTGAACGCGAGGAGAAAACTCAAGCCACATGTTAGAACTTCAGCAAAGCACACATAAAGCCGAAAGAAGTCATAGTTAAGAACCTGCTAGTAGAAAAACTCTAATGTAGAATAACTTGATTTTCCTGTTGAGGGAAGTTCTCTACACATGAATGTTGAAGTGCAGTTCAACGGACCGCCAGTTACATGAGCATGTGGGGGCAGATATCCATTACAATCCACTGAATTCCATTATCAGTCCATTTAAATAGTATTCCCCCAGGCGTTGTGTTTAAACCCATGGAGAAACTGCGACCCCTCACCCCTACTACCCATACACTGTGGTCAAATGGCAGTACCTCCATCAGATGCTATCTCACTGGTCTGAAAACAAGATTTTCCAGAAACAATACTGGCCTATACCCTAGTGCTGATTGGGTCTCAACACAGTCTTTTTGGCATTGTTGGCAAAAGAAAAGCTAAGTTAGTACGTTTTACACTGTTGGCAGAAGTTTAAGAGGTATTTCTCGCAGAGGTTAGGCAGGTGTTGGCTGTTGATAGCTGTTAGTGGAGTTAGCTTGCTGGCTACGTGTTAACCTGACCCAATTGGCACCAATAAACTAAAGCTATTTATGGGTAAAATTTTGGCCTTTTTATTGGCCAGGTCTGGAAGATATGGCTTTGTCATTGCAAAAACTCTGCCTAGTAGGCCAACGCATCCCGGGGTCGCGCTCTTCACTGTGTGACGTTGACTGGTGTTTTTGCGGGTACCCTATTTAAGGACAACTGCCAGTGAGGACTTGTGAGGCATCTTAAAACTGTAATAATCTTATGCTTCACGAGTCGTGGCTGAACGACGACATATCAACATACAGCTGGCTGGTTATACGCTGCACCGCAGGATAGAACAGCGGCGTCTGGTAAGGACAATGGGCGGCAGACTGCATATTTTTGTAAATAAACAGCTTAATGCACGATATCTAAGGAAGTTTTGAGCTATTGCTCACCTCAGGTAGAGTATCTCATGATAAGCTGTAGACCACACTATCTAGCCTAGAGAGTTTCACCTGTGATTTTTGTGACTGTTTACATACCAGCAACATCTCAAGACATCAGTCCAAATGGACAACGACCCCAAGCATACTTCCAAAGTGGGCAAAATGGCTTAAGGACAACAAAGTCAAGGTATTGGCAGATGGCCATCACAAAAGCCCTGACCTCACTCAATCCCATAGAAGATTTGTGGGCAGAATTGAAAAAGCATGTGCGAGCAAGGAGGCCTACAAACCTGACTCAGTTACACCAGCTCTGTCAGGAGGAATGGACCAAAATTCACCCAACTTATTGTGTGAAGCTTGTGGAAGGCTACCTGAAACGTTTGACCCAAGTTAAACAATTTAAAGGCAATGCTACCAAATACTAATTGAGTGTATGTAAACTTCTTACCCACTGGGAATGTGATGAAAGTAATAAAAGCTTAAATAAATAATTCTCTCTACTATTATTCTGACGTTTCACATTCTTAAAATAACGTGGTGATCCTARCTGACCTAAGACAGGGAATTTTTACTAGGAGTAAATGTCAGGAATTGTGAAAAACTGAGTTTAAATGTATTTGGCTAAGGTGTATGTAAACTTCTGACTTCAACTGTATTACCTCAACTAACCAGTGCCCCCGCAGATTGACTCTACCGGTACCCTCTTGTATATATTCTCGCTATTGTTATTTCAATGCTGCTCTTTAATTATTTGTTACTTTTATTTCATATTCTTATCTGTATTTTTTTAAACTGCACTGTTGGTTAGTGGCTGGTAAGTAAGCATTTCACTGTAAGGTCTACACCTGTTGTATTCAGCACATTTGATTTGATTTGATTTACAACATTAACAATGTCTACACTGTATTTCTGATCAATTTGATGTTATTTTAGGGGACCAAAAAATGTGCTTTTCTTTCAAAAACAAGGACATTTATAAGTGACCCCAAACTTTTGAACGGTAGTGTATATATAGAGAGAGAGAAAGAGGGAGATAGAAAGAGAGAGAGACTGGAGGACAGAAGATAGAGGGAGGCATTAATACAGAAAGAGAGAGCCGACAGTGTGGGTAATGTCTGTGTCTGTAACCTCCCACCCCAATGTCCCCCCTACCAAGGTGCCACAGTTGCCTTGGACAACCAGAACAGACCGCAGTAGCAGTGTCCTTCCCCTCACCCCTCCTCCATCTCTCTTCCTCCTGTGTCTGTACTAAGGTAGCATCCCTCCTGTTCTCTGGCAGCTTGCCTTTATAAGGACCACTAGGATTTGTCCTATCCTTACCACACAATGTATTCTTTAGAGAGACCATTACCACTCCAGAACACTCCACAACATGTTCTTCATAAAGACATCCACCACTCCATAACACTACAAGAAGTACCGAGGGCATGGACATTATCAGAGCCAGACAAAGGCCCCTGCCTAAGGTCTAATATGGGCTAATTAGATTTGTATCCATTCTGAATGTGTATCAGCCGCCCACTCTGTGATAACATAGCTTTGTACATAATGAATGACTAATGCTTGATTACCTGCTTACAATGAGTCCCCGCTTCTCTGCTTCTCTGCTCTTTGCTCAATGGAAGAATCAGATAGGTTCGATATTACAGTGCTGTGTGTGTGTGTGTGTGTGTGTGTAGGTTGGCTCTAATCTCTCCCCTCTCTCTGCTCGCTGTCTCTCTCAGCTCGCTGTCTCTCTCTGCTCGCTGTCTCTCTCTGCTCTCTCTGTTCCCTGTCTCTCCTGTTCCCTGTCCTCTCTCGTTCCCTGTCTCTTCTGTTCCTGTCTCTCTCTGTTCCTGTCTCTCTCTGTTCCCTGTCTCTCTCTGCTCCCTGTCTTCTTGTTCCTGTCCTCTCTCTGTTCCCTGTCTTCTCTGTTCCCTGTCTCTCTCTGTTCCCTGTCTCTCTCTGTTCCCTGTCTCTCTCTGCTCTCTGTCTCTCTCTCTGCTCTCTGTCTCTTTCTGCCCGCCGCAATTCAATATGACAGTGTGCCAATTAACCCGCGACCCTGGCAGTTTTAACGACAGCGCAGTGACAAGTAGACAGGCGGATGGGCGGACAGACGGCCACGCTAACACAGGGGCGACGGTTCAGCGCTGCCCTGTTCGCCGCGCCAGAGAGGACAGGCTCTAGCCATTTACCGTTTTCAACCAACAAAAGCTGTTTACTGACTGAGAGGACAGAGGAGAGAGGATTGAGAAAAGGAGAAATGGACGGCAAGGGGGAGGTGAATGGGACTGGATGGGCTGTGTGCGTGGCGGTGCTTTAATGAGGTAAACACAAAGGAAAACACAGAAAGGTGACCACACACTTTAGTGAAGGGCATTGTCACATTGCGTATGACTCAGAGAAGATAGAGGTAAAGTGTATGAAATTAGAAGATGTGGACTAACGAGCACACACACACACACACACACACACACACACACACACACACACACACACACACACACACACACACACACACACACACACACACACACACACACACACAC
>NW_019945630.1:8767-14069 GCF_002910315.2 Salvelinus sp. IW2-2015 | reverse complement strand
CTCCGCTCGCTTTTCCTGCTCGGGTGTCTTCTCTGCGTTCGTGATGGCTCTTGTCGTGCGTCGCTGTCTTCTCGTGTTGCCTGGGTCTGCTCTCTTCGCTCGGCCTGTCCTCTCTCTGGCTCCCTGCTCTCTTATTCCTTTCTGCTGCTTGTCTGGTTTCTCTTCTGTGTCTTCTTGTTCCGGTTCTTCCCTGTTTCTAGCTCGTGTTCCTCTTCTTACTCATTTAGCCACTCCTCTCCGGTTCTCCAATCTGGCTCTCTCTCATAGTTCTTCTTCTGTCCTCCTCTACTGTTTTGCTCTCTGGCTTGGGTCTGCAGTTGGAGTCGCCAGCCTTGCTCTATTATTCGAAGTTGTCATCTTGCTCGCTGCTTCTTAACATACATTTGGCACGTACCTGTGCTTTCTGTGCTCGTTCTTGCCCAATAAAGCCTCGTCCTATCGATATTCCTCCTGTCTCTTCCTCTTGTCGCTAATGTTAACCCCTCCATGTGCACTGTGCCTCTCTCTGTCTTGTCCTCTTTCTGCTCTCTCTCTCTCCTCATTGCGTCTCTCTCTCCTTCTCTGCGTCTGTCTCTTCTGGCGCGTTTCGTTATCCCTGTCTCCTTTGGCGTGTTCTCTCTGGCTTCCTCTGTCTCGTCTCTTTCTGCTCTTTTTGCTGTTTCTTTCTTTCTGCTGCTTTCTGTCTCTCTTTCCGCTTGACTCTACTGGGACTCTCCGTTGCTCTCATCTGTTCTCTTGCTCTCTCTTGCTTTCTGTCCGTCTTCTCATGCCGACAATTCAATATGAAGTAGGTGGCAGTTTAACCCCCGGCGACCCGCTTGGCTTGGTTTTTTAAACGACAGACGGGCCATGTGAAAGTCTAGCATTCAGGCGATGGGCGGACAGAGACTGCCAAAGCTCATTTTACACATGTTGGGGCGACGGTTTCAAGCGCTGCTTTCCGCTGGCGGGTCCTCCTTTTACTTGTTCTGCGCCAGGAGAGTGGACAGGCGTATAGCTATTAACTCTTACGCGGCGGGTGGGACGCAGCTGGGGTGAGGGCGCTCAATTAGGGGTGAAGGCAGTTTGCACAACTCAACAAAGATGTAGCTGGTTTTAAAGTGTAGACTTTGTAAGAGGTAATGCGACGAGGAGAGAGGATTAGAGGAAAGGTGAGAGGGACCGCTAAGGGGAGGTGACATGGGACTGGAATAGTGGGCTGTTGTGCGTAGGTCGTTGCTTATAATGAGGTAAACACAGAGAAGGAAAAAAGAAAAGGTGATCCTACTACACCTTAGTTGAATCGGGCTCTGTCACGAGTTTTGCGTTCAGTGAGTCGAGAAAGACAGATACGAGGGTAAATGGTGTAGCCGAAAATAGCATATATGGCTAGGAGCCGATATGTAAGTCAAACTCGTTATCACTTGAGCACAACACACCATCCACGTGTTCATACAAACAATCTACACTACGCCACACGATGTTGAAAAGGACGTCACGGATGGACACGTTGGTCCCCGGTTAGTTAGAGTGGACATGATTGGGCCTGAGTATCAATCAGCTAACATGTGACCGCGATCAGATCGTGGCTACCCTGTGCCTTAGCCAGGATCGTTTGATGGTCTGATAATACCATATTAGGGATCCAGCGTCCGATCGGTTTTGACTGATGAGGTAACGTTAGTGACACACATGACATCACTACAGCATAGGCAGTTGATATACATTGAAATAGGTCACAATGGAATCAAAGCCACCAACATATGAAACAATTGGGTCACACACAAACATGCCATTGAAGGCAAGGTAAGTGAGTAATGCTGGAATACTTCCGTATTTTTCGTTACTGAGATCGAGAGTGTGGAGGGTAATAGGGTTTCAGCTCAGAAACGGTTAACGGGGAGACGGAGGCGAGAATCCTAGTCGACACTCTTACTTATGTGGTAGTTGTTGCATGATCACTGATTTATCATGCGCGTGAGCCATCCAAGCACCCGCCCGATTACGCGCACCGCCCATCCAGCCTATAGGAGAGGAGAAGACAGTCATCAAAATATACCCAATAATGGCCCTCTGAGAGCTCTCTGAAATAAGACTAGACACAGGGTCCAAAGTTAGCTCCCTGTTTTTACAAGGATGAGAGGTGAGAGAGAGAGAGAGAAAGAGAGAGAGGGAACAGTCGTAAGCAGAAGTCAAGGAGAGACAAGGCAAACACACTTCCTGCACTATGACTATTCCGTGAGTCAAGTCTAACACTACCACATCAACGCCTCCACAACACTACCCACCATCTTCATCTATCCTCTCCCCAACTCTCTCTTTCTCTCCTCTCGTCTCCCCCTCATCCTCTCTCCTTCCCCTCCTCTCCTGACAGTGGGTGATTTTGCTCTATTTTGTGTGAAAGACATCTAATCCTTCCACTGTTTATGCAGCTCTGTTTGATGCTTTTATAGCTGTTTATATTAGTCTGACCAGTGCAGGACCTCTGATACACACATTTTCAGCCCCATTTTCCCCCACTGATTGTCGTACAGTTAAGAGTTATAGCCAGTTAATAAGAGGCGGGGGCTGGAGGTTGTGGAGAGGAATAGAAAGGAAGATGTCAGATAGAGAGAGAGAGAGAGACGCTATATGACTAGGAGAGAGAGAGAGCACCATGGCAGCGCAGAGACTGTCTCCCGATACACACACACACACACACACACACACACACACACACACACACACACACACACACACACACACAAGGCAAGGTCAAGAGTAATCTCCTTCCATTTTCCTGAGTGGTGGGTAGAGGGTGCAGCTCAAGGTTTTAGGGCGGTGACAAGGGAGATCGCTCAATGACACTAAGTTTGCCTGTCACCTTGACGACCGCACCCCCCATTACCCACCTATCAGGAGAGGAGACAGGTCATCAAAATATACCCAATAATGCCCCTGAGAGCTCTCTGAAATAAGACTAGACACAGGGTCCAAAGTTAGCTCCCTGTTTTTACAAGGATGGAGTGAGAGAGAGAGAGAAAGAGAGAGAGGGAACAGTCGTAAGCAGAAGTCAAGGAGAGACAACGGCAAACACACTTCCTGCATAGACTATTCCTAGAGATCAAGTCTAACACCTACCACATCAACGCCTCCACAACACTACCCACCACTCTCATCCTATCCTCTCCCCAACCTCTCTCTTCGTCTCCTCTCGTCTCCCCAATCACTCTCTTCCCCTCTCCTCTCCTCCCTGAAACAGTGGGTGATTTTGCTCTATTTTGTGTGAAAGACAAATCTAATCCTTCCACTGTTTCATGCAGCTCTGTTTGATGCTTTTATAGCTGTTATTATGTCTGACCAGTGCAGGACCTCTGACTCACACATTTTCAGCCCCATTTTCCCCCACTGATTGTCGTACAGTTAAGAGTTTATAGCCAGTTAATAGGAGTGGTGTTGGAGTGTTTGATGATGAAGCTGTATTGAGAGAGCGGGAGAACGAGCTGAAATGGCCTTAACGATGATAGCCCGCTAACGATGATAGCCCTAACGATGATAGCCATATTCAAAGTATGGACAGTCAGAAAGAGTTCAGGCCCAGAAAAGTGACCGTTGCATTTAAATAATTACACTGAGATACACTGGCACTGTCCCTCTATCTCTCTTTTTCTCCCTCTCAGTCTTTCTCAGTCTTTCTCTTGTTTTTTTATTACATAAGTGGGGGATGGCCTTACTTAATACAACGGAGAAAGAAAAATGAAGAAAATGACTGCAAGAACCACTCACCCTGGAGTCAGATGTTAATAGTGGAGTGAGATCTGTGGCAGCCAGAGAGACTGTGTCGGCTTAACCCAGTGGTCAGGGAGAGAAGAAAATAGGGGTTCTTTTTAGGCTTTATTGGGCAACCAAGCTACCGCAAAATGGAGTTAAATTACTAGTTGAATTACATGTAGTGGAACTAGTTCCTAAAACACAGGTAGGCGAACTAGTTTGACGAGTAAATAGGAAGCAGCAGAATGAAGAGACAGACAGACACACAACCTATGGACAGACAAGGAGACATGGCGGGTCCCTTGGCTATGCGGKATAGGGTAAAGTGCTGACCAGTATCTGTCAGTGTCACTACCCCTGTCACTGCCCCTACTCTCCTGTTTGTGCTGACAGAGGACACACACACGCACACACACCTGTCTCTGGAGACCTGGCCGGTCAATACAGTGTGTGTGTGTGTGCGCGTCAGTGCGCGCGTGTGTGGTCAAACATGGAGATCTCCTTCAGATGTGTTCAGAAAGGAAACTCAGAGTCCTTGCCGATCTTAAAATCAACATAACCTTTCTCTCTGAACCAAAGACAGGGCTGGAAACGACTGCATGTCTGATTAGAGCAGCAAATGAAGGGGAAGGACATGTTCATTTAGCATCTCGCTCGTTGCTGAGGTGGTGTGTGCTGTTGTGTGGTGGTGCTGGGTGTGTGTGTGTAAACACGCGCGGCTGATTCTTTGTTTTTCTAACTGATCGGATTAGTAACAGGGCATGGCTTGGCTCGCACTGTGAGCTAAAAAGAACTAACGTTTTCACGCCAAAGGCTGGCTTCTATTCGTGGCTTTTCTTCGTTCAGGGTCATAGGTGGACGCAGGGAGTTTTAATTGCGTAGACTGATACGTGTAGCGGTTTTTCCGAAGGCCGGTTAGTACAGTGTCCAAGCACCGCTGTCTTTGGTTCAGTGGAGAAAGGTCATGGTGACCTTAAAGAATCGCAGAAAAAACTCCTTTCTGGAACTACCATCTAGGGGAGATTCTCCATGATTAGACGCACGTTACACACACACAAAACACAACCCCACGCCTGCCAAACAACGCCGACGGATACTCCCCCTAGAAGCTGTATTTACAGAAACGAGCACCCACCACAACAGTCCACCCCACATTATGCCCCCGACTCTTTCAAACGTCAAACATGACCGTTTTATCACTTGAACCAATAGATCAGGGCTGGAAACGGAATCTTACCGGCTGGAAAGCGGACTACCGTTATCAGTCTACGCATTAAAAAGCTCCCGTGGCGGGCTCCACCACCACATTGAAGCCTGACGAAGGAAGCACACGAATAGAAAGCCAGTGGTTTCTCCAAGGGACAGAGTAGAACGTTGGAGTCTTAGCCTCACCAGTGGAGTATTCTACAGAGTGTGTCGTGTGTTGTACTATGCGCTCTCAGTTAGAAGAACATAAAAGAATAGCCCCGGTGTTACCACACACCACCACCCACCACACACCACACACACCACATTCACACCTCACAGTCCGTGAGGAGAGCTGCATACGAATGAACATGTCCACTTCCCCTTC
>NW_019945630.1:0-8742 GCF_002910315.2 Salvelinus sp. IW2-2015 | reverse complement strand
ATGCTCTCTAGTACTGCAGTGTCTCTACGTAGTAACAGTGCTGGGTCTCCATATTATACAGAGATGATATTAGGCCTAGTCATTGCGTTTGGGAAGCCAGAAGGACTCGTAACACAGAGACATTACCTATGCAGCAGACAACATAAACCGTGAATCACCACGTATTATCCCATTAGAATCTGTGCAAATGCAATCTGGGCTGTGTCACACTGAGAACGTCTGTGTGTGTATCACATTCTATTGAATATGTCGTGTTGGTGCCATAGCCTTGTGTGGATGTTAGCAGGTGTGTACTGTGTAGTACATTGTGTTATGCACCGGCACGGTTGACTGCTTCTGCTGTAGTAATCTATACTGTTTCAGCACAACGGACAGCAATGTGAACAGCCCAGTGTCAGCACCATGGACAGCGCCTATCAGACACCTCGACAAAGAGAGGGAACTGGGAGGCAGAAAAGGAACACAGATACTGAAGGGAAAAAGAAAAGAGGATTTCTAACAGATAGCTGATCAACATTGGTAGTGTGTGTGTGTGTGTGTGTGTGTGTGTGTGTGTGTGTGTGTGTGTGTGTGTGTGCGTGCGTGCGTGCGTGCGTGCGTGCGTGCGTGCGTGTGTGTGTATAACACATGTGCCTCTCTGAGTGTCTTAGAACGAGAAGTGAGTCATTCAGTGTATCCCGTGTTTTTATCAGTAGGAGGCCTGTAGTGCCTGTCATAGGATTAGCATAGCAGAGAGACGGTGATAGAGGGCCACTATAAAACATATTCGTCCCAAAAGGCACCTGATTCCTTATATAGTGCCCTACGTTTGACAAGGAAATAGCATTGCACTATGGTAATAGGGTGCCATTTGGGACGAATATGTGGTGTAATGGCTCTGTATGGTTTAGGACTATGCTCAATGATAATAATCATTACTTGCTGACTCCATAATTCTCTGTTGGTGCTGCATGCCCCAAAGTGGTTTTATTTTGGTTGATTTGTTTCKCTTTATGGGGTTGTATACAGCAGAGAACTCAGAATGATGCTTACATAACTATGATTATGACAACATTGGGCCATACTGACCATCTTTGGTCATATACTGTAAGCATTAGAAAAACTATAGTATGCACGCACGCACACACACACACACACACACACACACACACACACACCCCCCATTCTGGACATCCAGATTGTCACGCCCTGACCTTAGAGATCCTTTTTATGTCTCTATTTTGGTTTGGTCAGGCCGTGAGTTGGGGTGGGCATTCTATGTTTTGTGTTCTATGTTTTCTATTTCTGTGTGTTTGGCCGGGTGTGGTTCTCAATCAGAGGCAGCTGTCTATCGTTGTCTCTGATTGAGAACCATACTTAGGTAGCCTTTTCCCACCTGTGTTTTGTGGGTAGTTGTTTTCTGTCTTTGTGTCTGTACCAGACAGGACTGYTTCGTTTCGKTTCATTCTCTTTGTTATTTTGTTTAGTGTTCTGTTTTAATAAATTAACATGAACACTTACCACGCTGCGCTYTGGTCCGATGATTCCTCATCTTCAGACGACGAACGTTACACATATTCCCATACAGCTAATCACCATATTACCCATCATCACACTGAGCAACCCACTAGGCTCAGAACATAGCAGAGAGTTATCTAAGCACCCGTGACAGGTGTGTGTGTAAACCCCGCACGGGAGCAACACATAACGCTCCTGGCGTTGACACGGCATGTATAACGTTTCATAACGGAGTCCATGTAGCACTTTCATCGCTGACTGAAACATTTTCTCTCCTCCCTCTCAGGGCATTAGGAGAACATGCACCCCTCTCCCTCTCCCTCTCCCTCTCCCTCAGGGCTATTAGAGAGAACATGCCACTCCCTCCCTCTCCCTCTCCCTCTCAGGGCTATTAGGAGAACATGGCACCCCTCTCCCTCCCCTCTCCTCTCCCTCTCAGGGGCATTAGAGAGAACATTGCACACTCTCCCTCTCCTCTCCCTCTCCCCTCCACACTTCCATTCCAACACCAGTCAGTTAGGGTGATAAGCATTACCCAGTACATAACATGTACCTGTGTGTGTTTCTGTGTGCAGATTGTGTGTGTGTGACAAGCATGCTAGTGTATGTGTGTGTGTGTGTGTGCGAGCGTCCATGCTTGCGTGTCACGTATGTGGTGTGTGTGTGTGTCTAAGTGGGGGACAGGATGAGAGTGGGTTCACTAGAGGCTGTTGACGAGTGACTGATCTAGACCTGTATGACAATAACGAGTCGGGCAGTGAGGATTTGACAGGGTTGTAGACATAATGAATGGCATTTGGTCAACGCTCTCAGTAAGAGGCTGTCACCTGATGGGGTTTACACTTTACAGCGGAACAAACAGCGAACAGAACGGAAAGGGAACAGACAGCAGAGGAATAGTAGCTTCCACACTGTTATGGAATCACCTGAGACACATGCTTAGGCTCAAGGGATGGACGGATGAATGAATGAACGAACAAACAAAACAAATTAATAAAATCCACCCACCATTCTCCCAGAGAGCGAGAGAGAGAGAGAGAGAGAGAGAGAGAGCGAGAGAGCGGAAGAGAGAGAAAGAAAGAGAGCGAGAGAGAGAGAGAAAGAGATGCGAGAGAGAGAGCGAGACGAGAAGAGAGATGAGAGAGAGAGAGAGAAGTAGAGAAAGCGAGAGAGAGAGAGATAGAAAGAGAGATAGAAAGAGAGCGAGAGAGAGAGCGAGAGAGAGAGAGCGAGAGAGAGAGAGCGAGAGAGAGCGAGAGAGAGCGAGGAGAGAGAGAGAAAGAAAGAAAGAAAGAAAAAAAAGAAGAAAAAGAAAGAAGAAAGAGAGCGAGAGAGAGAGAGTATCAAGTTTGAACTAAGACGTAGTGATGGAGGAAGAGACTAACATTCATACATGCCCAAAACATATAGTGCATAAACTGTCAGAAAGTCTCATCAAAATACAACCACTGCACCATATCACTGAGTCAAGCAGGCAGTGACTGACGTATCATATAAACTGTCTTATTCAGCAGCATGGAGCCATAGCATCTCTCTCCACAGTCAGGAGAACCGGCCTTTTCTAACAGTTCGATATTGAATGAAAACAACCCTGGGAGGTGACTGACTGATTGGCAGAGAAAATAAAGGAGAAAAACACATAAAGGACCTGAGAGACTTTCATTCATCTGTCTATTTATAAACATGTCAACCAACAGACTGGAGCTGCCAGGCGCCCCATCTATCTTTTTACTGCAAAGGCAGACGCACTAAGGCACACACACGCACGCACACGCACACACACGCACACACACACTGCCAGACAGCAGGGTCCACATTAGACACGCATCCATCATTGAGTTGAACACACACACACACACACACACACACACACACACACAGGGCTGTGGCGGTCACAACATTTTGTCAGCTGGTGATTTCCAGGCAAATAACTGTCGGTCTCACGGTAATTGACCGTTAATTAACATAAACACATTTAGCATCTCCAGGCTTCCACACACAGCCTACAAGACACTGATGCTGACCTTTGGAACATCTAGTTTTTAAAAAGTCTAATAAATCCATGTAATACAGCCTACACCTTCATACTAAATCTATKATTTATTTTAGACAGGTCTATAGAAGCATGACATTTTTTATTTATTTATATTTATTTAACCTTTATTTAATTAGGCAAGTCAGTTAAAAACAAATTCTTATTTTACAGTGACGGCCTACACCGGCCAAACCCGGACGACACTAGGCCAATTGTGCACTGCCCTATGGGACTCCCAATCACGTCCGGTTGTGATACAGCCAGAAACCGAACCAGGGTCTGTAGTGATGCCTCCAGCACTGAGAAGCTGCGCCACTCGGGATATGAAGAAAATGTAGTCTATTTCAGAAGAACAGAATAGCATACTCTGAGTTGTCCTTATGTTAGGTGCTGATCTGGCTATGCCAAATGGCTGTGGGCTACACTAGTTATTTTAGCAGACAAGATTTGCTTAGAATTCCGTGGCATTGTTTTATAGTATGAAAAATACGAAGCTGAATAAAATAGAAAGGATATTTTCTCCAAACGATTTGAGGGAGTGAACACATGCGGCTATTCTTTTTTGAGCATTTAACAAAGAAATAGGTATTGCTTTATGCTTAATTTAGAGTTATTCATGTAACTTTAGTTGTTCTACAAACAGAAGAACTGTCCACATTTACTTTGTCAGCCAACAATATGAGTAGGCCTAACGGCAAAAGCACTAGCCTATGTCAATCTACTATCCCCCATAGTACAAAGGTCCACCTATTCTAT
Source organism: Salvelinus sp. IW2-2015 (assembly GCF_002910315.2). Lineage (NCBI taxonomy): Eukaryota > Metazoa > Chordata > Actinopteri > Salmoniformes > Salmonidae > Salvelinus > Salvelinus sp. IW2-2015. Next base: position 4,454 of record NW_019945630.1, on the reverse strand, counting down.
TCTGTGCGAGAAATAAATATTCCAAACATAGTCTGAGAAAGATGTGGGATGCTATAGATCCAAAATTAAAACAACCACTAGCATCAAAAAAACTTTGTTATGCCATGTGGCTGACGCAACAGATCAGAATGTTGCTAAACTATTCGGTTATTTCTTCACATTATCAGCCCAGCAATGTGCACATGTGTAACGGTGGTCCTCCTCCTCTTCAACCGAAAAGGAGGAGTATTGAGGGAACCAAGGCGCAGCGGGTTGTGAACACATAATATTTATTAAAGACAAGACGAAAACACGAACTTCACTATAAACTAACAAAACAACAAACGGAGTAGACAGACCTGAACGACGAACTTACATTAAACACGAGAACGCACGAACAGGGAAAATAGCCTACACATAAAATGACGATGTACAACACAAACCGAACAGTCCCGTATGGTGCGACAAACACTGACACAGGAGACAACCACCCACAACGAACACTGTGAAACAACCTACCTAAATATGACTCTCAATTAGAGGAACGCCAAACACCTGCCTCTAATTGAGAGCCATACCAGGCAACCCTTAAACCAACATAGAAACAGACAACATAGAATGCCCACCCAAACTCACGTCCTGACCAACTAACACATACAACAAACTAACAGAAATAGGTCAGGAACGTGACAACATGGTAGTAGGCTATAAGAGCGAATGTTCCATGAGCGGAAAACACCATTATCAAAGGTTACTACAAATGCGATTATGCAGGTAATGGTTTTATTATAAGGGTTCATTTTTATGGTGAAAATGATCTTCCCCAAACTTGAAACTCACGCGCTGCTTATGTATGGCAGTTAAACTCTACACCCCTTGTAAAGCGGATTACTGTGCATCATCTTAATATATGTTATTTGGCCACTTCAGTTGTGATACAAACCTTATCAAAGCTTATAGGCCTACGGGCTAGTGTGCGACTATGATTTGAAAAAGTTGCAAAAGAAAAGGCGTTGTTTCTTATGCTGGGCATCATTCACAAGTGATAATATATAATTCACAAGTGATAGGCTAATATTGTCACCCATCAGACTATTCTTGATTTAATCTTGTCTTTACAAATACTAAATAATATATGTGTGAAATATGTTTTGATTTAGAATGGATCATTATTATGCACCTGTATCGAAAAAGGGGCAGCGGAAAAAATACCTGCCTTCTATGCACTTAAATAGTGAATGGAGGATGCTTTTCCCAGTGGTTTATTTTCATGCCAGCCAGGTAGGCTATACTCCAATTGTAAATATAAGCAATGTGCTTAATATTAGGAAAGTTGAGAAATAAATATAGTAGGCCTAACCTATAGAAAGCTGATGGGATCCTCCTATTTCTATTAGAGGCCATCACTCATTTTTCTCGCACAATTGCATAGCCTACAGAAATGTTGCGCAACATGAGCTCATGCGCTCTCACAAAGTGTTTGATTAGATTTTTGATTATATTTGCATTGATGTCAGAGTGATTAGAGGGACAATAGAGTGCTGAGTACCAGGYAGTTAGCAAGTTTGGTAGGCTACTAATGACCAGCAGCAGCATCAGAGCTCGGAGAAGCCTAATTACCGTGACTAAACGGTCATGTGGAATTTGACTGCCTTCATGACTCGTGACCACCGGTGTGGCGGTAGTATGGTCACYGCAACAGCCATAAACACACATTTTTGTTTTACTATCCAATTGATTCCCATAAAACCCCTATTTTCCCTAACCCCTAATCCTGAATTTAACCCCTAAACCTAAAATAACCCTAATTGTAACATTAATCCTAAATGAACCTCTAAGCCTAAAATAGCCTTTTTCCTTGTGTGGAGCACATTGACTCTGTACCGGAACCCCCTGTATGTAGCCTCACTATTGTTATTTTACTGCTGCTCTTTAATTATTTGTTACTTTAAAAAGAAAAATTCTACTTATCTATTTTTCACTTAACACATTTTTCTTCTTAACTTCTTAAAGCATTGTTGGTTAAGGGCGTGTAAGTAAGCATTTGACTGTAAGGTCCACACCTGTTGTATTCGGCGTATGTGACAAATACAATTTGATTAGATTTGATTTGAAATGTCCCCACTTGTCAGAATTTTCCTTGTTTTGCTATCCGTGTGAGGACCTCTGGTCCCCACAATAATAGTAAAACCAAAAACACACATAAACACCCCCACCCCAAAACTCATCTAGGCGTAGATTCCAATCTAATCAACACAACGCAACGTTGCCTCCAGAGCCCACACGTTCCCCACTGCTTTGATGTGCTAAACAGACTTAGAGACGATAGCTCCACATATTACACGCCTCATCTGAAATGAAACACATATACATTAAATTAACTTTGATAGAGAGAGAGATGAGAGAGAGAGAGAGAGAGAGAGAGAGAGAGAGAGAGAGAGAGAGAGAGAGAGAGAGAGAGAGAGAGAGAGAGAGGAGAGAGGGAGAGAGAGAGGGACGAGAGAGTATGGATGAGAATGGCGCATTGTGAGTCTTATCTGGGTACACTCTCAGGCAGAGCATTGAGGAGGGTGAGATATAGACGACAGAAGTGACTGGGTCTGTGACATTCTGCATATCAAAGTGCTGTCCTCCTCTCCCATGGGCAGAGCATTAGATAGGAACAGACAATGGAGGAAGATAAAAGAAGGAAGCTACTTGTAGCCCCTTTGATCAGGAAATGAGGCTTCTTCAGAATACCACCGGTAAGTGGAAGAGAGAGCGAGGCTTTGATATGTCTGCTTTGGAGTAGGTTAGCGTGTTAGGACACAATCCCTCACTAGGGGTCTCAATTACACAACCAGGATGGAACTTGCCATTCATGCTACGCAGGAACTTAACACAAGTATTTTACGCAACATGTATTCAACTCAAAACCTTAAAACCCTAATCTGAAGAAAAAAAAAAACGTAGAGAATTGTTACTGTGTGATTCTCTGGCAGACGTGGACTAAGTCCATCTGGTAGGGGGGGTGAGTCATGGTAGGGGGGTGAGTCCATCTGGTAGGGGTGTGAGTCCATCTGGTAGGGGGTGATCATCTGGCAGGGGGTGAGTCCATCTGGTAGGGGGGGTGAGTCCATCTGGTAGGGGGTGAGTCAACTAGATGAAAGATTGTCTTTCTCTTTATTTCTCATTAGTCGGATTGGACTGCAGATGGAGAGAAAGCGAAAGGAGAGAAATATGTCAGAGGAAAAAGAGTGGAACGTGGTGTGTTGAGTTCCATGACTGGATTGAGATGAAGATGCAGCAGCCATGTAGTACGCTCATAATAATGCTGGAATGGAGCAATGGATGGATTCAAAACCTGGAAACCATGGAAACCATGTGTTTGATGTATATGATACCATTCCACTGATTCGCTCCAGTCATTACCACGAGCCCGTTCTCCGCAATTAAGGTGCCACCAACCTCCTGTATTTCATCACTACTCTTCCTATCATAGGGCTTCATCTGCTAACAGGAAATGACTGTACAGTAAACTGTGTCAATACGGTGGTAAGATGCCGGCTTATTTCCATATACTCTTCTACTGTCCTTTTTTTTTGACAAAGCTCTTTTGGCTCAAATTGCATGGCTTTTAAAAGCTGTACATGGGTTACTGTCTGTTTTCAATGTCAATTATTATTTCCGGGGGCCTCCTCTCCATCGCTCTCCTGTCTTCCTCTGTTCTCTACCTCCTTTAAATGTCATCACTGCTGTTAAATCATTAGGCCTGTGCTGTAATGGCGGGCCTAATGTAGTAAGGGTGAATGACTTGATGAGATCAAGATGGTTATATTGTACAATATACAGGTGCTCCTCCTTCTCCTCTCCTCCTCCCTCCTGTCCTGCTACTCTTTTTAGACACTCCTGCTTCCTCCTCTCCCCTCCTCCTGTCCTCCTCTTTACCTTTATTAGACACTTCCTTCCTCCTCTCCTTCCTCCTCTCTCTACCCTCTATATTAGACACTCCTCCTTCCTCCTTCTCCTTCCTCCTGTCCTCTCTACCTCTATTAGACACTCTCCTTCTCCTCCTCTTCTCCTGTCCTCTCTACCTCTATTAGACCTTTCCCTTCCTCCTCCTTCCCTGTCCTCTCTACCTCTCTTAAGACATCCTCTTCCTCCTCCTCTTCCTCTGTCCTCTCTACCTCATTAGCACTGCCTCCTTCTCCTCCTCCTTCCTCCTGTCTTCTACCTCTATTAGACCATCCTCCTCTCCTTCCTGTTCTTACCTCTATTAGGTTCACTCTCTTCTCCTCCTTCTTCCTCCTTGTCCTCTCTACTCTATTAGACACAACCTCCTTGCCTTGCCTCTCCTTCATCTGTCCTCTCTCATTATTGGCACTCCTCCTTCTCCTGCTCTTCCTCCTGCTCTCTTACCTCTATTAGAACACGCCTTCTCTTCGCTCGTTTCTCGTTCTCTTATTATAGGCTCGTCCTCCTCTCCTCTCTTCTCA
>NW_019945629.1:28518-41982 GCF_002910315.2 Salvelinus sp. IW2-2015 | reverse complement strand
GCTCTACCTCATAATGGGTGTTTCTGCTCTCGTATCCCTCAAAAGGTGTGTTTCTGCTCTCTCTCCCTCATGAATGGGTGTTCTGCTCCCCTCTATCCTCAAAATGGTTGTTTTCTTGCTTCGTATCCCTCATAATGGTGTGTTTCTGCTCTCTATCCCTCATAATGGTGTGTTTCTGCTCTCTATCCCATGGGTGTTTCTGCCCTCTATCATTTTCTTCATTACATTTAGTCATTTAGCAGACACTCTTATCCCAGAGCACTTACAGTAGAAGTGAAATACATTTTTATTACATGTTTTTACATAACTGAGACAAGGATAGTCCTTAACCGGCAAACCTCCTACCGGCGTCAAACTCTCCCTAACAGCCGGACGACGCTATGCCAATTGTGCGCGCCCACGGATCTCCGAATGGCGGCCGGCTGCGACAGGAGCTATCCCTCATTAATGGTGTGTTTCTGCTCTCTATCTCCCATAAATGGGTGTGTCTCTGCTCTTACCTCATAATGGTGTGTTTTCTGCATCTCTACCCTCATAATGGTGTGCTTTCTGCTCTCTATCCCTCATATGGGTGCTCTGCCTCTCTAACCCTCATAATGGTGTGTTCTGCTCTATATCCCTCATAAGGGGTGTCCTGCTCTCTATCCCTCATAAATGCGTGTGTTCGTTGCTCTCTATCCCTCATAATGGGTGTGTTTGCTGCTCCTATCCTCATAATGGATGTGTTCTGCTCGTGCTATCCCTCACATAAGGTGTTTTCCGCCTCTATCCCTCAAATCGGTTGTTTTCTGCTCTCTAATCCTCAATGAAAGGTGTGTTTCTGCTCTTATCCCTCATAATGGTGTGTTTCTTGCTCTCCTATACCCCTCCATAAGGTGTGTTTCTGCTCTCTATCCCTCATAATGGTGTGTTCCGCTCTCTACCCATAATGGTGCTGTTTCTGGCTCTCTACTCATAATGGTGTGTCTCTGCTCTCTATCCTCATAATGGTGTGGTTCTGCTCTCTATCTCTCATAATGGTTGTTTCTGCTCTCTATCCTCATAATGGTGTGTTCTGCTCTGTAGCTCCTCATAATGGTGTGTTTTCTGCTCTCTATCTATAAGGTGTGTTCGAGCTCTATATCCCTCATAATGGTTGTGTCTCTGCTTTCTATCTATAATGGTTGTTCTGCCTCTATCCCTCAAATGGGTGTTTTTCTGCTCCTCCTACCCTCAATAATGGTGTGTCTCTGCCGTCTCTATCCCTCTAATGGGTGTGTCTCTGCTCTCTACCCTCATTAATGGTGTGTTCGGCTCTTATCCCTCATAATGGTGTGTCTCGCTCCTAACCCCATAATGGTGTGTTTCTGCTCTCTATCCTAATGGTGTGTTTCTGCTCTATGATCCCTCATAATGGTGTGGCTCTGCTCTCCATCCTCAGTAATGGTGTGTTCTGCTCTCAGTCCCCTAATGGTGTGTTTATGCCCTATCCCTCAGATGGGTGTCTGCTAGCTCTTCTATCCCTCATAATGGTGTTTGTTTCTGCTCTCTATCCCTCAAAATGGTGTGTTTCTGCTCTCTATCCTCATGAAGTGGCGGTTTCCGCTTCTATCCCTCATAATTGGTGTGTTTCTGCTCTCTAATCACTCATCAATGGTGTGTTTCTGCTCTCTATCCCTCATAAATGGTGTGTTCTGCCTCTCTAGCCCCTCATAATGGTGTGTTTCTGCTCTCTATCCCGTCATCATGGTGTGTTCTGCTCTCTATCCCTCATAAGGGTGTTCTCTTGCGCTCTATCCTTTCATAATGTGTGTTTCTGCTCTCATCTTCTCATAATGGTGTGTTTCTGCTCTCTACCCTCATAATGGTGTGTTCTGCTCTCTATCCTCATGAAGTGGTGTGTCTGCTTCTATCCTCAATAATGGTGTGTTTCGATCTTATCCCTCATAATGGTGTGCTTCGCTCTCCTATCCCTCATAATGTGTGTTGCTGCTCGCTATCCGCTCATAAGGTGGTGTTCTGCTCTCTATCCCTCATAAGTGTGCCCTCTGCTCGTCTATCCCTCATAAGGGGTGTGTTTTTCGCCTCTATTCCTCCTAATGGGGGTCTCTGCGTCTATCCCTCTTAATGGTGTGTCATCTGCCTCTATCCCATAATGGTGTCTCTTGGTCTCTATCCTCATAATGGTGTGTCCTCTGCTCTCTATCCTCATAAATGGTTGTTTTGCTCTCTACCTCATAATGGTGTGTCTCTGCTCTCTATCCCTCATAATGGTGTGTTTCTGCTCTCTATTCCCCATAATGGTATGTTCTGCTCTCTATCTCTCAGAATGGTTTGTCTCTGCCTCTATCCCTGCAGGGTGTTTCTGCTCTGCTGTCCCTCACGCCCAGACAAAAACCATGCACCTCCTCACGAGTCCCCCAAGCCACAGAGAGAGGACTGTCCAGGGGGGCAGCAGGGACACGGACTGAGACGGGGATTGTATTATGAAGCAGGGTCCCAGACTTAGGGGCAAAACGTTGGGCCCTGCTGGGACTTTGTCATCATATTTACTCTGTGGGGTGTGAGCGTCCTCAGGATCAGGGGACGAAGGGTCTGGGGTTTGAGCCTCAGGACAGGTACAGGGGTCTGGGGTAGAGAGCAGAGACACACCATTATGAGGGATAGAGAGCAGAGACACACCATTATGAGAGATAGAGAGCAGAAACACACCATTATGAGAGATAGAGAGCAGAAACACACCATTATGAAGGATAGAGAGCAGAGACACACTGTGAGAACCTGAAGAAAGAGTGCATGTATAGAGCGTGCTCCCTTTGTCAAGCAAAAGAGCTTAAACATCTAACAAAAATATTGTTTTCATAGTTGTATTTTTTTTTACGTAGATGTCATTTCCACCCCACCTTGTCATTTCCATCACAACCCATATTTTGAGGTAAATTAGTATATTCTGTATAATTTACATACATTTATTTGTTTTAGATATGGAAATCATATGGTCGTTATCATAATCTCACAAAAAGGTCGGATGGAAATATCTTATTTTTCATGATAAATAAATGTTTTCAGCTGTCACCAAGGCAAGTTTATACATTCAGACGTCTTGTTGAATTATTCATATTAGGAAAACCTTAAAAATCAAGTAAAATAATATTCAATACAAGTTCATGTACAAATGTATAAGAAATCCGTTATAAATCAATTGTATGAGATTTCATTTTCAACTAAAATTGATGTTTAATGATGTGATGGAAATGACATTTGTGTTTGGCTGTCTGGGAAAATTGACAAAAATATATAAATTCCTGAATAGTACAATCGAAGCCATTATCAGATATAGTTTCTAGACAAATCAAAGACAAGTTCAATACTGGTAAAATTGTGTTTTAATTTCTGAAAGTTTGCACAGCCAAAGTGCCCGAAGTTGCATAATCACCGAGTTACACAATCATTACTGAATGACAGTTTACCATGAGGTCTGTAGCTCAGATCATTCACGAGCTATTTGAAGTTTGAAGGTTCAAAGGTCTGAGGAATATCCAGTCTCAAACCAATTTTACCAGGTGTCAAACTGACAAAGTCAAACATTTTAACAAGGCATGAGTCAGGACATGATGATCATGGAGTAATCGATTCCACAATCTGTCACTAGAAGGAGCAAGAGTTCTACATAAGCTATCAGGATACTCGACTTGAATATAGTATTGTCTATTATATTGACAAGATAGTCAAATGACCGCTCTAACAATGGAAATACACGTCCTCAAAGATGGAAGGCGGGAGGAGGTGGGATCAGTCTCGCCAATGAGAGGGCAGACAGGTGTGTGAACAACAGGCCATAGAGATAGATCACTCATCTTTGTATCTGTGCCTTTATTGCGTCTGTGGCAGCATGGGCAGAGCCATTGAGGTAGTCTCTATTTTAATTTAAACTAGACAATTTTCTTCTTCTTCATTGGCTCTTACCTTTGCCTTGATTCGTCAGTGTCGTACAGATCATCATGGCATTTGTAGTTCCTTATGATAGCCACATTAGCAGCTAATTAGCATGTCATTTTTCGAGGGTGTAAATACAGGCAAATATATTGATAAAAGTCACCTTGTCCTAGAGAGATTTACATGGTTATCAAAGCGTCACGCCAGGGTAAGACTAAACGAAACACAACCCTTATTTTAAGTGTTTCTAAAATCTCCTGTGGGAAATATTTATGGTGGAAAAACGATTGGAACCGTTTCCCTGTTTGACTGCTAGGTTTTATGGGTATTATGACTCATACTGTGGTACTCTATTCCCCTTTTTATTTTTTGTTGTAGAAAAATAGATTTTAGAAAAATCCCTTGGGCAAAGACAGTAACCGTAACAGGTGTGTGGCAGCATCTCCCCTGCGCTGCTACTAGGACGGAGCGACGCATACCAAAACGGTATGATTGTGTAACCTTTGCTGAAGGATAATGAAGTGTGGAGCCCCATGGCTGTCACTCTGTGGGTGTGAAAGCTCAGACGCATGAGTCAGTCAGGGGCAAGAGAAGCACAGGGTGATGGATGACTTCCAGATGGCAGGGCTATGAAACATGCTCTTCCAGTATTGCTCATCACTATAGTGTGGTTGGCCCAAAACATAAATGTTCACTACATGTTTTTCTTGATTGATAATGGGACAGTGACTAACTTGGGCCACTGTGTAATCTGTGAACATACTGATTTTATTTTACGATCAATACCGGTCCAAAACAAACTATTCACTCTGTATCAATGACACAAGCCACATGCACATCAACAGTGCAGTTTGAGTTGAATCCTTGCTGCTCCGCCGTGCCCTCGGTGACAGAGTCTCCCTGAGCCTGACAGAGTCTCACTGAGCCTGACAGAGTCTTCTGAGCCTGACAGAGTCTCACGAGCTCGAGTCACTGAGCCTGACAGATCTCACTGAGCCTGACAGAGTCTCACTGAGCCTGACAGAGTCTCCACTGAGACTGACAGAGTCTCACTGAGCCTGACAGAGTCTCACTGACGACGAGCTCACTGAGCCTGACAGAGTCTCACTGAGCCTGACAGAGCCTCTCTGAGCCTGACAGAGTCTCACTGAGCCTGACAGCCTCACTGAGCCTGACAGCCTACTGAGCCTGACAGAGTCTCACTAGCCGACAGAGACTCACTGAGCCTGACAGAGTCTCACTGAGCCTGACAGAGTCTCTCTGAGCCTGACAGAGTCTCTCTGAGCCTGACAGGTCTCACTGACCTGACAGAGTCTCACTGAGCTAGACAGAGCCTCTCTGAGCTAGACAGAGCCTCTCTGAGCCTGACAGAGTCTCACTGAGCCTGACAGAGTCTCACTGAGCTAGACAGAGCCTCTCTGAGCTAGACAGAGCCTCTTTGAGCCTGACAGAGTCTCACTGAGCCTGACAGAGTCTCACTGACTAGACAGAGTCTCACTGAGCCTGACAGAGTCTCACTGAGCTAGACAGAGTCTGCGTGGGCCTGACAGTCTCTCTGAGCGACAGAGCCTCTCTGAGCTAGACAGAGCCTCTCTGAGCCTGACAGAGTCTCTCTGAGCTAGACAGAGCCTGTATGAGCCTGACAGTCTCTCAGCTAGACAGAGCCTCTCTGAGCTAGACAGAGCCTCTCTGAGCCTGACAGAGTCTCTCTGAGCTAGACAGAGCCTGTATGAGCCTGACAGAGTCTCTCTGAGCTAGACAGAGGCTTCTGAGCCTGACAGAGTCTCACTGAGCCTGACAGAGTCTCACTGAGCCTGACAGAGTCTATATAGCCTGACAGAGTCTATATGAGCCTGACAGAGTCTATATGAGTCTGACAGAGTCTAAATGAGCCTGACAGAGTCTGTATGAGCCTGACAGAGTCTGTATGAGCCTGACAGAGCCTCCTGAGCTAGACAGAGCCTGACAGAGCCTCATTAGCCGACAGATCTCACTGAGCCTGACAGAGTCTCACTGAGCCTGACAGAGTCTCACTGAGTCTCTCTGAGCCAATGCTGACGTCAGCTCCACCATCAGGCGCCTGTCTCTCTGATCAGTACATGCTCCATTAATCACACAACAATCCCTCACTTACTCCCAGCAGAAGACAATGGAGGGAGAACAACTGATTCCCTTCACCAGTCTGACATGATGCCACAGATAGCCCCCCCTCCACTCTACTCTCCCCTATCCCATTTCAACTTCCATCCTTCCATCCTTCCTCCTTCCCTCCTTCCCTCATTCCCTCTCTTCCTTTCCTTTTTCTCCCTGGGGTTAGTTGAGCTGAGTAAGGAAAGAAAATGTGTGAGTTGATTGTGTTGTGTTTTTCATTGACATTCCTTTTTTTCGACCATGTCTCTAGTTTGTCTAAAGGGAGAGTTTTGCTTGTGAAATGCAATGACAACAGGTACGCCTAAATGGATCTAGGACCTAGCTCCCTTAAGACGGATTAGCTAACTGTATGCCGCTCTGATAAGAGCGTCTGTTAACACAGTCAGGCCACAGGGCGAGTCACTCATATAGTAACACAGTCAGGGCCACAGGCCAGTCAATCATATAGTTAACACAGTCAGGGCACAGGACCAGTCACTCATATAGTTAACACAGTCAGGGCCACAGAGCCAGTCCCTCATATAGTTAACACAGTCAGGCCACAGGGCCAGTCCCTCATATAGTAACACAGTCAGGCCACAGGCCAGTCCTCATATAGTTAACACAGTCAGGACCACAGGGCCACCCTCATATAGTTAACACAGTCAGGGCCACAGGACCAGTCCCTCATATAGTTATCACAGTCAGGACCACAGGCCAGTCCCTCAATTAGTTAACACAGTCGAGCCACAGGGCAGTCCCTCATATAGTTAACACAGTCAGGGCACAGGACCAGTCCCTCATATAGTTAACACAGTCAGGGCCACAGGCCAGTCCCTCATATATGAACACAGTCAGGCCACAGGCCAGTCCCTCATATAGTTAACACAGTCAGGGCCACAGGGCCAGTCCCTCATATAGTTAACACAGTCAGACCACAGGGCCAGTCCTCATATAGTCAACACAGCAGGACCACAGGCCAGTGACTCATATAGTTAACACAGTCAGGGCCACAGGGCGAGTCACTCATATAGTTAACACAGTCAGGGCCACAGGGCCAGTCCAATCATATAGTTAACACAGTCAGGCCACAGGACCAGTCACTCATATAGTTAACACAGTCAGGCCACAGAGCCAGTCCCTCATATAGTTAACACAGTCAGGGCCACAGGGCCAGTCCTCATATAGTTAACACAGTCAGGGCCACAGGGCCAGTCCCTCATATAGTAACACAGTCAGGACCACAGGCGCAGTCCCTCATATAGTTAACACAGTCAGGCCACAGGACCAGTCCCTCATAAGTTATCACAGTCAGACCACAGCCAGTCCCTCATATAGTTAACACAGTCAGGGCCACAAGGCCAGTCCCTCATATAGTTAACACAGTCAGGGCCACAGGCAGTCCCTCATATAGTCAACACAGTCAGGGCCACAGGGCCAGTCCCTCATATAGTTAACACAGTCAGGCCACAGGCCAGTCCCTCATATAGTTAACACAGTCAGGCCACAGGGCCAGCCCTCATATAGTTAACACAGTCAGGACCACAGGGCCAGTCCCTCATATAGGTCAACACAGTCAGGACCACAGGGCCAGTCTCATATATTAACACAGTCAGGGCCACAAGGCCAGTCCTCAATAAGTTACACAGTCAGGGCCACAGGCCAGTCCCTCATATAGTTAACACAGTCAGGACCACAGGCCAGTCCCTCATATAGTTAACACAGTCAGGGCCACAAGGCCAGTCCCTCATATGATTACACAGTCAGGGCCACAGGCCAGTCCCTCATATAGTTAACACAGTCAGACCACAGGGCCAGTCCTCATATAGTTAACACAGTCAGGGCCACAAGCCAGTCCCTCATATAGTTACACAGTCAGGGCCACAAGGCCAGTCCCTCATATAGTTAACACAACAGTCAGACCTCCACAAGGTCCTCTTACCACTACTTGTCTTATACAGCACGTTGCATAAGAGACCACATCAACTGGACACACACTACCCACCACTAGCACTTCATCCCAGTCTATACTACAGTCAAACGGATCTACAGTCGGAACAATCCACTCTGCAAATCACACAGAACACAAATACCAGCCATCATCACCCGCGCTCGTAAATATACCCACTGTTATATAATAAATACATCTGAACAACACAGCACAAGGCCATCTCGCGCCCCTACTCACACAACACTCATATAGTTATCACAGTCAGGCCACCAAGGCCCAGTCCCTCATATAGTTAACACAGTCAGGGCCACAGGGCCAGTCCCTCATATAGTTAACACAGTCAGGGCCACAAGGCCAGTCCCTCATATAGTTAACTGGCCCCATAGTGTTGGTCTACTGCCACCTGCTCTTCTCTACATTTTCCCTTCTCTTTCTCTCTAGATAATCGTTTCGTTCCTTATCTCTTTTGTGTGCACCTTTTTAACTTCTAGAAGAACAGAGAAGCCCACTCAATTGGAACGTTGAATCCGTTACACTGGTATTTAATCTTGAAATATCTCTTAACCAGCAACTCAGCTTGGGTAGCTGAAAACATAGTTTTTTTTTGCCAAACTAACAATGTCTTACTGTATTTAAATTATTTTATTTTATTTCAAATAACTTATGTTTTTAAGACTACCAGAGATCACCGGGTAATCTCTGGTAGTGAAGTGAGCTGTATCATAGTCCTGGGACTGGTCACACACCAGAAAATGAAACAGAAAAAAGTTTCTGCTTTCACACCACTTTAAGAAAGTACCTCATATTAATTGAGAAATCTACAAACCATAAAGATAAAACTGACTTAAAAATAACAGCATAAAAGAACAAAATAAACATGTTGTTGGTAGGAAAATAATTTTGTTCAATGAAGCATGTACTGTACACAGCGACTAAGAGAGAGAGAGAGACACTGTCCTGTCTCTCTCTCTCTCTCTCTCTCTCTTTCTCTCGATCTGTATCTGTCTGTCTGTCCAGTGTGAACGGAGAGCCCTTCGTCCGTTCGTCCGCTCGTCCGCTCGTCGCTGTGCCTCTGTCTGTGTGTATTTGAGTGTGTTTGGACCTTTGCTGTTTGTGTTTCTCCTGACTGTTTAATTAACAGGACTGGAGGTTTGAGGGACATCTGCTGTCAGCCTGCCACTCTGGGTGCTTGACCCTGAAGAAGTGGGGGATATGTGGGGGCCGTGTTAGGGGGGTAGGGAGGGTGGCCAACACCGTGCCAGGAAAACGGCGCGGCCCGCGGCCAGATGGTACCAGGCAGCGTCCCCTCCGTCGGTAGCTCTGTCCGTAGGCACGCTTGTGACCTCTAAAAATACCCAAAGACCTGATATGACCCTCATGTCTATCACTGGCTAAACGGACCTGTCAGAGAGAGAGCGACAGAGAGAGAGAGAAAGAGAGAGAGCACTATACCTGGATATCACACACACACACACACACACACACACACACACACACACACACACACACACACACACACACACACACACACACACACACACACACACACACACACACACACACACACACACACACACGCACACGCACACACACGCACATGCACACGCACACGCACACACGTTTGTTCATTAATAACACCGTTGGAGTTGGAGGGAAAGTTTGAGCATAACTAACAAAATTAGAGAAAATACACTCAGTATAAACTAATGTATAGAATTTGTTACACAAGAGACAACATTCGCAAATTCTACAGCACAACGGCAGAGGCATGTCTTAAGTGTAAAACCAATAATGACTCAATAATCCATCCTTTCTGGGAATGGTATAAAGTCTGGAAGTAAACTTACTTTTAATCTGTCTGTCTGCATATTTAATGGCACGGCATATGTCGTTTTGAAATTTTATTTCACCTTTATTTATCCAGGTAGGCCAGTTGAGAACAAGTTCTCATTTACAACTGCGACCTGGCCAAGAATAAAGCAAAGCAGTTCGACACATACAACAACACAGATTTACAAATGGAATAAACAAACATACAGTCAATAATACAGTAGAAAAAAAGGATATATACAGTGTGTGCAAATGAGGTAAGATAAGGAAGGTAAGGCAATAAATAGGCCATAGTGGCGACGTAATTACGATATAGCAATTAAACACTGGAGTGATAGATGTGCAGAAGATGAATGTGCAAGTAGAGATACTGGGCTGCAAAGGAGCAAAATAAATAAATAAATACAGTATAGGGATGAGGTAGTTGGATTGGCTATTTACAGATGGGCTATGTACAGGTGCAGGGATCTGTGAGCTGCTCTGACAGCTGGTGCTTGAAGTTAGTGAGGGAGATAAGAGTCTCCAGCTTCAGCGATTTTTGCAGTTCTTTCCGGTCATTGGCATCAAAGAACTGGAAAGAAAGGCGGCCAAAGTAGGAATTGGCATTGGGGATGACCAGTGAAATATACCTGCTGGAGCGCGTGCTGCGGGTGGGTGCTGCTATGGTGACCAGTGAACTGAGATAAGGCAGGGCTTTACCTGGCAAAGTCTTGTAGATGACCTGGAGCCAGTGGGTTTGGCGATGAGTATGAAGCGAGGGCCAGCCAACGAGAGAGTACAGGTCGCAGTGGTGGGTAATATATGGGGCTTTGGTGACAAAACGGATGGCACTGTGATAGACTACATCCAGTTTGCTGAGTAGAGTGTTGGAGGCTATTTTGTAAATGACATCGCCGAAGTCGAGGAGGATAGTCAGTTTCACGAGGGTATGTTTGGCGGCATGAGTGAAGGATGCTTTGTTGCGAAATAGGAAGCCGATTCTAGATTTACTTTTGGATTGTAGATGCTTAATGTGGGTCTGGAAGGAGAGTTTACAGTCTAACCAGACACCTAGGTATTTGTAGTTGTCCACATATTCTAGGTCAGAATCGTCCAGAGTAGTGATGCTGGACGGGCGGGCAGGTGTGGGCAGCGAACGGTGAAGCAGTGGCTTCTCCCTTGCTGAGAGGCCTTTCAGGTTATGTCGATATATGACTCGTTTTACTGTGGATATAGATACTTTTGTACCTGTTTCCTCCAGCATCTTCACAAGGTCCTTTGCTGCTGTTCTGGGATTGATTTGCTCTTTTTGCACCAAAGTACATTCATCTCTAGAAGACAGAATGCATCTCCTTCCTGAGCGGTATGACGGTTGCGTGGTCCCCATGGTGTTTATACTTGTGTGTTATTGTTTGTACAGATGAACGTGGTACCTTCAGGCATTTGGAAATTGCTCCCAAGGATGAACCAGACTTGTGGAGGTCTACAATCAGTCTTGGCTGATTTCTTTTGATTTTCCTATGATGTCAAGCAAAGAGGCACTGAATTTGAAGGTAGGCCTTGAAATACATCCACAGATACACCTCCAATTGACTGAAATTATGTCAATTAGCCTATCAGAAGCTTCTAAAGCCATGACATCATTTTCTGGAATTTTCCAAGCTGTTTAAAGGCACAGTGAACTTAGTGTATGTAAACTTCTGACCCACTGGAATTGTGATACAGTGAATTATAAGTGAAATAATCTGTCTGTAAACAATTGTTGGAAAATCAGTTGTGTCATGCACAAAGTAGATGTCCTAACCGACTTCCCAAAACTATAGTTTGTTAACAATACATTTGTGAGGTGGTTGAAAAACGAGTTTTAATGACTCCAACATAAGTGTATGTAAACTTCCGACTTCAATTGTAGGTGTTCCTCTTGTCCTGGTAGGGAAAGGGCAGTGTGGAGTGCAATTGAGATTGTGTGGATCTGTGGATCTGTTGTGGCAGTATGCAGATTGGAGTGGGTCTAGGGTTATTGGGACGATGGTGTTGATGTGAGCCATGACCAGCCTTTCAAAACACTTAATGGCTAAATATGTGAGTGCTCTGGGGCGATAGTCATTTAGACAGGTTACCTTGGCGTTCTTAGGCACAGGGACTACGGTGGTCTACTTGAAGCACGTAGGTATTACAGACTGGGTCAGGGAGAGGTTGAACATGTCAGTGAAGACACTTTCCAGCTGGTTAGCGCATGCTCTGAGTATGCGTCCTGGTAATCCGTCTGGCCCTGCGGCCTTGTGAATGATAACCTGTTTAAAGGTCTTGCTCACATTGGCTACAGAGAGCGTGATCACACAGTCATCTGGAAAGCTGGTTTTCTCATGCATGGTTCAGTGTTGTTAATCTCCAAGCGAGCATAGAAGGAATTTTGCTTGTCTGGTAGGCTTGCATCACTGGACACCTCGCGGCTGGCTTTCCCTTTGTAATCCATGATAGTCTGCAAGCCCTTCCACATCCGACGAGCCGGTGTAGTAGGATTTGATCTTGGTCCTGTGTTGATGCTTTGCCTGTTTGATGGGTCATCGGAGGGAGTAGCAGGATTTCTTATAAGTGTCAGGATTAGTATCCCGCTCCTTGAAAACTCTGCTCTAGCCTTTAGTTCAGTGCGGATGTTGCCTGTAATCCATGCCTATTGGTTGGGATAAATACTGTGGGTACTCTCTTCGTTCGCTYGACTTTATCCTGCTAACTGTTCCGAATGTCCGAACTGAATTTGGTAAAATGTACTCTGCGCCATCGTCTTGGAACACGTTACAAAATAATTTTAAACTGGAAGAACTTGTCCCGATTGGTGTTTTTAAATCACCGATGAAGGATGGTTTTGAGGCTTGATTCCTGACTGTCAATGTTTTTAATTTGCTGTTTTTGATTTTGTTAAACTCTTGTGAATTCAATGGTTTTTACTAGATTACTTGTAGTTTTTCATGTTGTCTGTCTGTAATTTTTGTAATGACTTGGTACTGCCTATCTAGGCAGGACGCTCTTGAAAAATAGATTTTAAATCTCAATGAGCCCTTCCTGGTTAAATAAAGGTTAAATAAAAATAAAATAAAAAGCCGGTGACTGATTTCATCCTCAATGCCATCGGAAGAATCCCGTAACATATTCCAGTCTGTGCTGCAAATCAGTCCTGTAGCTTAGCATCTGCTTCATCGGACTACTTCCGTATTGAGCAGATACAGTACTTCCTGTTTGAGTTTTTGCTTGTAAGCTTGAATCAGGAGGATAGAGTTACGGTCAGATTGCCAAATGGAGGGCGAGAGAGGCTTTGTCTTGTGTGTGGAGTTTTTCCTCTCTAGTTCACAGGTGACAGGCTTGTAGAAAATAGGTAAAATTAATTTCGGCCACTAGGAGCGCCACCTAGATAGGAATTGTCTTGTTTGCTTATGGCCTATACAGTTAGTTGAGTGCAGTCCTAGTGCCAGCAACGGTTTGTGGTGGTAGATAGACAGCTACGAAATATAGATGAAAACTCTCTCAGTAATAGTATGTTACACAAGCAATATAAACTCAGCAAAAAAAAGAAACGTCCTCTCACTGTCAATGCGTTTTTTTCAGCAAACTTAACATGTGTAAATATTGTATGAACATAACAAGATTCAACAACTGAGACA
>NW_019945629.1:18500-24399 GCF_002910315.2 Salvelinus sp. IW2-2015 | reverse complement strand
TTTTCACTGGCCATGGCGAGAACACTGACATTTCCTGGTCTTGCAGGAAATCACGCACAGAACGAGCAGTATGGCTGGTGGCATTGTCATGCTGGAGGGTCATGTCAGGATGAGCCTGCAGGAAGGGTACCACATGAGGGAAGAGGATGTCTTCCCTGTAACACACAGTGTTGAGATTGCCTGCAATGACAACAAGCTCAGTCCAATGATGCTGTGACACACCGCCCCAGACCATGATGGACCCTCCACCTCCAAATCGATCCCGCTCCAGAGTACAGGTCTCGGTGTAACGCTCATTCCTCATTCCTTCGACGATAAATGCGATTCCGACCATCACCCTGGTGAGACAAAAGGCCTCTTTAGTCCTAAGTTTTCATAACTGTGACCTTAATTGCCTACCGTCTGTAAGCTGTTAGTGTCTTAACAACCGTTCCACAGGTGCATGTTCATTAATTGTTTATGGTTCATTGAACAAGCATGGCAAACAGTGTTTAAACCCTTTACAATGAAGATCTGTGAAGTTATTTGGATTTTTACAAATTATCTTTGAAAGACAGGGTCCTGAAAATGGGATGTTTCTTTTTATGCTGAGTTTAGAATATTACAGTTCTTCAGATCACGTTGATAGGATAGTCTTGATGGGCTCTTACCCTGCACGCTGGCCTCTACAGCGCCGTCTCCTTCTTCTTAAGATTCGGTGATTTGTGCCTGGTTCGAGGTAACCAGTATGTCTTTCGCCGCTGACTCATTGAAGTAGAAGTTCTTGTCCAAATCGAGGCTGTTCTGATGTCCAGAAACGATGACGAAAACATTCTGTACAAAAATTGTTAAGATCACCAGAAAAAAATTACACATAAAAAACCCAATTGGTCAGAATCTCGTAAAACGGTCTCTATTCCTTCCATCGCAATGAATAGGCCGTCATTATAAATAAGAATTTGTTCTTAACTGACTTACTTTTTTAAATAAAGGTTAAAGAAAATAAATAAATAATATTAAATAAAAGAATAACTGTACTGGGTTGATGTGTCAACGTATTGTAGGTGTTGCTGAATAGGCTATTCTCATTGAGCGTGGCGACAACCTGTTAGGGTTTCATCCACAACTCTCTGTCCATTGTGATCTACTGGGGAGATGTTCCCAGACGATTCTCCTGGTTTATCGACCCCCCTCCCCCCCACCGCTCGCCATCCTGCAGAACTAGTTCCCGACTGCGCCTCACAAAAGGACAATTTGAAATGAGACAATACAATTTTTACTTTTGATTACGTGTTCATAGGCTCTAGTTGTGTTAATAGAATAGCCTGAAATTTTTGTTTTTTAAAGCTCAGATTTTCTCAAGACGCCATCAACTCAGCGTAGGCATAGCCTTTAGGCTTAGTATTTGTATTGTGTAAAGATATTTTGATGTATTAATTTGGGATCACAGTGCGGACCGTACTGAGGTCCCGTACCGAATGGATCAGTAGGAATACGTGTACAGTTGTACGCCTAAAAGACTTCACACAACTTCCAAGGAACCAAATGTGTTGGGCATCCTGTGTACTGGATTCCTCTTTGTGACGAGCGTCAAGGTGACTAGGGGCACAGCGAGAGTTTTTAAACTATTCAAGGGGTCAGTTCAATACCGCTCTAGTACAGCATGGCATTCTGGATAGAGAGGACCCCACCACTTTTTTTCTAAGTTGACACATTACCATAACATCTCATTTTTTGATTATTGTCGTTTTAAAGAGCTACCAGCTACACCGAATTTCAACAGAAAACCAGGTAGCCTCTTTATGAAGTTTGTTGACTGGAGATGTTGAAGAACTCACTTGTTTTTCCCCCACTCTCTCCCACTCCAAGCTGCTCCTCTCCCAGACAGACACATGAAGAAACACACATCATGACACATACACATCAGGACAGCCCTGCCATGTCCTCTCTCTGCCATCCGGCTAAGCATATCAAAGTAGCATTTAGTGACTATTTAGCACTTGGCCTGTACTGCTGTGTTCCCTGTCTGAGCCCCCCTCTCTCTCTCTCTCTCTCTCTCTCTCTCTCTCTCTCTCTCTCTCCTCTCGCTCTCTTCTCTCGTGGTCATCTTCACTTCTTCCTCTCTCTCTCTTCTCTCTCTCTCTCTCTCTCCCTCTCTCTCTCTCTCTCTCTTCTCTCTCTCTCTCTCTCTCTCTCTCTCTCTCTCTCTCTCTCTCTCTCTCTCCTCTCTGTGCTGCCTCTCTCTCTCTCTCCCTCTCTGTCTCTCTCTCTGTCTGTCTCTCTCTCCTCTCTCTCTCTCTTTCCGCTCTCTCTCTCCTCCTCGCCTTTCCCTCTCTCTCTCCTCCTCCCTCTTTGCCCCCTCTCCCTCCTAGCGGTGTTGTAGTGTTGCAGTGTGTGTTGCTGGCTGTCAGTCTGCTGCCGTGTAACCGACCATCCAGACCCTGCCCTCCCCTCCTCTCCCTGCCTCAGCCCCATGCCGCGCGGGCTGTGTCGAGCTGTCAGACCCCGGGCGGCCTGCCAAGCGGCAAGTCCCGGCCAGAGGGGCAGAGGGGCAAATGGTCGGGGGGCCGTGGTTGCGCCTGTTTCTCCGTCCGCCGTGCAGTGGACCCCACGACAGATTGGGTCTCCAGCTGCGGGCACCAGGCCTACTCCGGCCCCACGTGGGTGGACACATGCCCCAACTGGTGCCCGCCTGGGACGCCTGCACATTCACACACTGCACCACCAACCACACAACATACATACACCACATGCCTGCTTATTTGTCTTCACTCAGCTGATCAGTAAAACTTACCCTAGTCACCCTAACCTCCTGTTAGTCACCCAAACCTCCTGCTAGTCAGCCCTAAACCTCTTGTTAGTAACCCTAAACCTCCTGTTGTCACCAACTCCTGCTAGTCCCTAAACCTCTTGTTAGTCACCAAACCTCCTGCTAGTCCCCTAAGCCTTCTGTTAGTCACCAAACTCCTGCTAGTCCCTAAACCTCTTGTTAGTCACCCACCTCCTGCTAGTCCCACCTAAACCTCCTTGTTAGTACCCAAACTTCCTGCTAGTCCCCCTAAACCTCTTGTTAGTCACCCCAAACCTCTGCTAGTCACCCTAAACCTCTGTTAGTCACCCCAAAGCCTCCTGCTAGTCCCCTAAACTCTTGTTTAGTCACCCAAACCTCCTGCTAGTCACCCTAAACCTCCTGTTTAGTCAGAGGATTGAGAGTTAAAGTACCTTGTTGTGCACATCACCAATGAACTTCATGTTCAAACATACAAGACAGTCGTGAAGAGGCCCAACAAAATTTTCCATCAGGAGACTGAAAACATTTGGCATGGGTCTCAAAAGGTTCTACAGCTGCACATCCAAGAGCATCCTCACCGGTTGCATCACGCCTGGTATGGCAACTGGCTCGGCATCTGACCGTAAAGAGGGTAGTGGAAGAGGGTAGTGCGGAGGCCAGTAATCACTGGGGCCAAGCTTCTGCACAGGACATAATAATAGGCGGTGTCAGAGGAAAGCCCATTAAATTGTCAGAGACTCCAGTCACCCAAGTTATAGACTGTTTTCTCTGTTACAGCACGGCAAGCGGTACCGGAGCGCCAAGTCTAGGACCAAAAGGCTCCTCAACAGCTTCTACCCTCAAGTCATTAGACTGTTGAACAATTCATAAAATCGCCTCCAGACAATTTACATTGACCCCCACCCCCTTAATTTTTAACACTCGCTGTTTGTTTGTTATCTATGCATAGTCACTTCGCTCCCACCTACATGCTCAGATTACCTCAACTAGCCTGTACCCCCGCACACTGACTCGGTACCGGTGGCCCCTGTATATAGCCTCGTTATTGTTTTATTCCTATTGTGTTACTTTTTATTATTACTTTTTATTTTAGTCTACTTGGTAAAGGGGAGGCAGGTAGGCTAGTGGTTAGAGCATTGGACTAGTAAATGAAAGGTTGCTAGATCGAATCCCCTGAGCTGATGAGGTAAAAATCTGTCGTTCTGCCCCTGAACGAGGCAGTTAACCCACTGTTCCTAGACCGTCATTGAAAATAAGAAGTTGTTCTTAACTGACTAGTTAAATTAAGGCAAAATATTTTCTTCTTCTTGAACTGTTGGCCAAGGGCTTGTAAGTAAGCATTTCACGGAAAATTCTACCCTTGTTGTATTCGGCACGTGACAAATTAAATTTGATTTGATTTGATTCACCCGTAAACCTCCTGTTATTCACCCCTAAACCTCCCGTTAGTCACCATTAAACCTCCTGTAAGTCACCCCTAAACCTCCTGTTAGTCACCATGAAACCTCCTGTTAGTCACCCCTAAACCTCCTGTTAGTCACCATTAAACCTCCTGTTATTCACCCCTAAACCTCCTGTTAGTCACCATTAAACCTCCTGTTAGTCACCATTAAACCTCCTGTTAGTCACCATTAAACCTCCTATAATTCACCATTAAACCTCCTGTTAGTCACCATTAAACATCCTGTTAGTCACCATTAAACATCCTGTTAGTCACCATTAAACCTCCTGTTAGTCACCATTAAACCTCCTGTTACTCACCATTAAACCTCATGTTAGTCACCATTAAACCTCATGTTAGTCACCATTAAACCACCTGTTAGTCACCCCTAAACCTCCTGTTAGTCACCCCTAAACCTCCTGTTAGTCACTCCTAAACCTCCCTGTCAGTCACCCCTAAACCTCCTGTTAGTCACCCCTAAACCTCCTGTTAGCCACCCCTAAACCTCCTGTTAGTCACCCCTTAACCTCATTACTGTCACCCCTAAACCTCCAGTATGCTATTCATAACTACTATTATCCAAGTGGAGGCGTAACACTGGGACTCTCTTCTCTCTGTTTGCTACAACACAACCCAGCCTTATTAGGCTCACTACCATGCCAAACCCGAGGTGTAAGTTTCCTCAATTCCCAGGATGCCATTGTTAGCTAGCTACACTAGCCTCCCCCCACCCCCTCCCCCTTCTCTCTCTCTCGGTTTGTCTCTCTCTGTTTCTCACTCTCTCTCTCTCCCGCTCTGTCTCTATCTGCGTCAATCAGGTGAAATTCCCAGTTTACCTTCGTTAGTTACACTAGCCAAGCCTGTTTCCTCCTTGTGTCCCCAGCCGTGGGCTCCCAGGGGCTGTCAGGCAGGGGCCTGGGGAGCCAGCCTGTACCCAGTTGGTCTACGGCCTGTTCTCCAGTTGTGACAGGGAGCGTAGCCTTATGATGACAATTAGGGACTGTTAGAGAACACTGCAGAATGGGACGGGAGAGTGTGAGGGAGGGAGGGAGGGAGCTGGGAGGAGAACAGAGAGGGAGTGAAATGAGTGAGAGGGAGGGAGGGGGAGGGAGGGATTGGAGGAGACGGAGGGAGGAGGATTGAGGGAGGGGAGGATGCAAAGAGAGAGGGAGGGAGTGAGGGAGGGAGGGAGAGGAGGGAGGAGAGAGGAGGGAGGGAGGAGGGAGGGAGGGAGAGGGAGGGAGAAGTTGGGCAGGTGGTGAGAAAAGCAGACGCAATTAAATGAATAGAGAATAGCAGCTGATGAGGATGGGCCAAGCTCAGGGGATGGCTGGGAGAGGAGGGGAGAGCAAGGGGAGAGCAGGGGGAGAATGGGGAGGAGGCGGAGAGAGGGAGAGCAGGGGGAGAGGAGGAGAGGAAGGAGAGAGTGGAGGAGAGAGGAGAGAGGAGAGAGGAGAGGAGGGGAGGAGAGGAGGGGGAGAAGGAGAGGGAGAGGTAGGAGGAGGAGGAGGAAGGAGGAGGGAGGAGAGGAGGGAGGGGGGAAAGCAGGGGAGAAGGAAGGAGGAGAGATGGGGGAGGAAGGGAGGGAGGAAAGGGAGGGAGAGGAGGAGGAGAGAGGAGAGGAGGAAAGAGAAGGGGGAGAGAAGGGGGAGAGCGGGGAGAGGAGGAGGAGAGGAGGGGAGAAGAAG
>NW_019945629.1:0-5680 GCF_002910315.2 Salvelinus sp. IW2-2015 | reverse complement strand
GACGAGAGAGAGAGTGAGAGAGAGAGAGAGACGATGAGAGAGAGACGAGAGGAGAGAGAATGAGAGAGAGAGAGAGAGAGAGAGACGAGAGAGAGAGAGAGAGAGAGAGAGAGAGAGAGAGAGGAGAGAGAGAGAGAGATGAGACAGAGCTGACGAGAGAGCGAGAGAGAGAGAGATTTATTGTTTTGGCTTCTGCCTAAGCTCCTTGACACCCTGTGCTGCTCTGGACTTCAAAGGTGAAAGTGGTCAAATGCCACATAGAGAGAGGACGGAAAAGAGGAGAAGGTGAGATATAAACAGTGGCAATTTTAGCATGTAAATCTTGGTGGGGCAAATAAACAAATAAGTGTGGGATGTATGCCAGTAAAGCCACTACACAACACAACACTAAATAATACATTAATTGCACAATAACGGTGACAAACGGTGCCCACAAGCTGTTTATGCCTACATAATACTGTCCCAAAAGTCCCAACATCTTACCACTGCTACACCTGGCTATCAGCGGGGCCTTGTCTGGCAGCGAAACAGTTCTTTCAGCCTTTTTAAAAAAATATTGCGAATATGGCTGACTTGCTTGAACAAATGTGGTTTCTACTGACAATTGAGATGTACAAACTATGGCGTAAGGGCCTGACAAGCGAATAAGAGGCAATCCGTCATTTAGATTAAGACATTAATGAGCGAGCGACGCGCGGACGTAGTCAACATAACAATTTGTTCAGTACTTTTGAAATGTACAGCGACAAAATTCAGAACATGGGCCGTTCGTACAGTGTACACCAAGTCAGAACCGTAGGATAAATAAAGGGGGCATATAAGCAGACAATGAAAGCTCTTACAATATTCAAAAATTACATTTCTCTACAACAGGCTCTACAAATTATTAGGGTGAAGCACATTGAACGCTGTTTGGGTCTTTGCGTGTCAAAAAAGATAGACGTCAAATAACAGTATTTGACGCGTTAAATAAGCTTTTAATTTGACACGTCAAATAACACAATTCTTATATAAAATGTTGTGTGTGCTGAATTTGCACGGGCAAGTCAACCTACTATCAGTAGCACTGTCAAAGCTGTACAAAAAACAGTCTACAGACAAGCACACACCAGCCACGAACGATGTGTTTAAAATACTGCGTTGGTGAAAATAAACCATATTATTAGGGTGAGGCACATGGGCTACTAACAGCTTACTACACAACATACACTTAGTATTACTTTCTTACCTACAGTATACAGATCTCGCTGGCATATTACATCATTTATGCAGCAGCATACAATACATTTGTGGACTCACCTTGTGAAGGTGGCACCATTGCGATTTCCAACTTGTTGCGTAATGTTTATGTCCGATGGCCGATGGGCACCGATATGTTTTATTTATCATTTCTCGTCATTATTTCTCTTCATATGACAAGGATTAAAAAAGGATCTGCCAGTAAATTGTCGACTTGATTCATGATGATGACTGCTAGCTAAGATGTTGAAATGATCAGTCCAATCAAAGCTACTGTACATATCATGTGATTTGACGTCATTTTATCTGTGGCCCAATGACCTTGAGCCTTCTTGAAAGGCAGGACCGAAAGGGCTGAAATGTTCGATGTCTACTCTGACTAAGGACTTATACTTGGCCTGTGACGTCGTGTTCCCATGAGTGACAGAACACTGAGCCAATCACGGCTCCTATATTCTGCTGGCTCGCCCCTCCACCACAGAGAGCACTGAGCTAGGCTGAAACACCTGCATTTTGGAGCTGCCTTACTCAAGAAAACAAGAGACCATGTTTGTACGCTGCTTTATGATATATATATCAATGATATATATATTTTTTTATTACATTGTTTGCAAACTGATATGTGACACGTAATAATGCCAAAATAACAAGCAAAACAGGCAAGCCCCCCCCCCAAAAAAAAATATATAAATATATATTTTTTAAATTGCAAAGAATGTGGGGCTGAAAACAGGTGGGGCTCTGCCCTGAATGACAGGTCGCCAATGGATAAAAACAGGACATCTTTCTCTCCCCTCTCTTTCTCTCCCTCTCTGCTGCTCTTCCCCTATCTCTTGCATTATGTTTCTCCCTGTCCCGGTTTCAGTCTTCCCCCCTCTCACTCCCTTTCTACCTCTCTCTCCCTCTCACTCCCTCTCTACCTCTCTCCCCCTCTCACTCCCTCTCTACCTCTCTCTCCCCCTACTCTGTAACATTTGGAGGACATGAGCGCTCGGTGACGCCGACTAGGCGCTGAGGAGAGGGCTCTGACAGGCTGGCCCGGGGGTTGCCGTGGCATTGCCGTGTCCCGTCGCCATGCCGACAGGACAGGACAGGACTGGGCCGAGCTCCAGAAAGTGAGGCGTCTCTGGAAGCTGTCAGTGCCGGGCCGGTTTGACAGCATGCAAATGTATGCAAACGAGGGGGCCAGCCAAGCAGCACCTGGACACATACTAGGAGTGACCATGCCCTTCCAGCAGATACTTCTGTGTGTGAGCTGATAACCCCCCTCATCTCACTGTCCCCCTCATCTCACTGTCCCCCTCATCTCACTGTCCCCCTCATCTCATCTCTCTCTCTCACTCTCTCACACCACCGCTCTCCTCTCACTGATCCCACCTCATCTCCCTCCCTCACACCACCTCTGGTCCTCTCACTGTTCCCCACCCTCATCTCATCTCTCTCACACCACCTCTGTTCTCTCACTGCCCCCTCAAATCTCATCCTCTCACATGACCTCTGGTTCTCACTTCAACTTTGCCCCCCTCATCTCATCTCCCTCACATCACCTTTGGTTCTCTCACTGGACCCCCCGCATCTCATCTCCCTCACATCACTCGGTTCTACTCACATGTCCTCCTCATCCATCTCCCCTCTTCTCCACACCACCTAACTGGTTCCTCTTCACTGCCCCCCTTCATCTATCTCATCTCTCTCACACCACCTCTGGTCTCTTCACTGCCCCCCGCTCATCTGCATCGTCTCTCACACCAACCTCTAGGTTCTTCTCACTGTCCCCCTCATGCTCCCTCACACCACCCTCTGGTTCTACTCCCACTGTCCCCCTCCATCTCATCTCTCTCACACCACCTCTGTCCTCTCACTGTCCCCCTCATCTCCCTCACACCACCTCTGGTCCTCTTCAACTAGTCCCCCTCATCTCATTCCTCCCTACTCTCACACCACCTCTGGTCCTCTTCCACTCCCCCCCTCATCTCATCTCCCTTCTCTCACACCACCTACTGTTCTCTCACTGTCCCCTCATCGTCATCTCCCTCTCTACACACCACCTCTGCGTCCTCGTCACTGTCCCCCTTCATTCTCACTACTCTCAACACCACCTCTGGTTCCTCTCACTGTTCCCCCTCATTTACATCTCAGCATCTCTCACACCACCTCTGGTCCTCTCACTGTCCCCCTCATCTCATCTCTCTCACACCACCTCTGGTTCTCTCACAGTCCCCGCAATCTCATCTCTCTCACACCACCGGCTGCGTCCTCTCACTTGCCCCCCTCAGCTCACTCTCTCACACCACCTCTAGGTTACTCTCACGGACCCCCCCTCATCTCCCTCTCATTCACACCACCTCTGTCCTCTCACTGTCCCCCTCATCTCATCGCTCTCACACCACCTCTGCGCTTCTCTCACTGCCCCCGCTCATCTCATCTCTCTCACATCACCTCTCCAGTTCTCTCACTGCCCCCCTCATCTCATCTCCCCTCCACCACCACCTCTAGGTCCTCTCACTGTCCCCCTCATCTCACTTCTCCCTCCCTCACACCACTCTGTCCGCTCACTTCCTCATCTCAATGCTCATCTCTCTCACATCACCTCTGGTCCTCTCACTGCCCCCTCATTCTCATCTCATCTCTCCCCACACCACCTCTGTCCTCTCACTGTCCCCCTCATCTCAATCTCCCTCACACCCACCTCTGCGTCCTCTCACTGTCCTCATCTTCATCTCATCTCTTTCACATCCACCTCTGGTCCTCTCCACTGTCCTCATCTCAGCTCATCTCGGCTCACAATTCACACTATCTGGTCCTCTCACTGCCCCCCTCATTCTCATCTCATCTCTCCACACCACATCTCACTAGTCCACCTCATCGCATTTCCACCTCCCACACCACATAACTGCGTTCATCTATCTCCTCCTTCATCTCCCCCTCATCTCATCTCATCTCTCCCACACCCACCTCTGGTCATCTTCATCTCCCCCCTCATCTCCCTCTGCTACACCACTCGTGGGTCCTCTCACTGCCCCCCTCATCTCCCCCTCATCTGCTAACACCCACCCATCCCCTCCCCATGCGCCTCAAAACAGTATTTTCCAGGACACTGCTTTTCCAGGGACACTGTCCTTTTCCAGGACACTGTCATGGACAAATGTGACGGAGTCAACATGATCAGGAATCCCCACTGCCTGTAAATTTGACCCTTAAGAGCCCTACTCGATTTAGGACAGCCCTGGATCCGGAACCCAGAACAGGTCAATACGACAGAGTTCAAACTCCTCCGGTATCACAGATGAACACAACATAAGACATACGCATTAAAATGTGTAGAATTGCAGGAAATGCTATTTGTATTTATACTGCCAACAAGAGGGGTGTTGACTCATTGAACAGTTTGCGCGGTCTCGCGATGAGGTTGAGAAGTGGCGGGTTTGTACTATTGCCGATAAATTACAATACCCATCACGCGAACCATTTGCCATCCGAGGGAAAATGGTGTGACCGGAACCCTTTTCAAATAGAATTTGAGTATCATGAATTCCTATTGACTTAAAGGGCAGGTTAGATGACTCTGTTGTTTGGATAGGTCATATTTCATCAGACTGCAGAGCACTCCCTTGACCTCCGTCTGCTCTCTCCTCTCTCTCCTCTCTCTCTCTCTCTCTCTCTCTACCTCTCTCTCTCTCTCTACTCTCTCTCTCTCTTCTCTCTCTCTCCTCTCTCTCTCTCTCTCTGTCTCTTTCTGATCTCCTCTCTCTCTCTCTCTCTCTCTCTCTGCCTCTCTCTCTCTCTCTCTCTCTCTCTCTCTCTCTGTCTCTTTCTGTCTTCTCTCTCTCTCTCTCTTCTCTCTATCTCTCTCTCTCTCTCTCTCTCTCTCTCTCTCCTCTGCTCTCTTCTCTCTTCTCTTTCTGTACTCTCTCTCTCCTCTCTCTCCCTCTCTTCTCTCTGCTCTCTCTCTCTCTTCTCTCTCCTTCTCTCTGTCTCTTTCTTGTCTCTTCTACTCTTCTTCTCTCTCTCTACTCTCTCTCTCTCTCTCTCTCGTCTACTTTCTTCTCTCTCTCTCCTCTCTCTCACCTCTCTCTATCTCTCCTCTCTCTCTCGTCTCTCTCTCTCTCCTCTCTTCTCTCTCTCTCTCTCTCTCTCTCTCTCTCTCTCTCTCTCTCTCTCTCTCTCTCTCTCTCTCTCTCTGCGCTACTATTCTGTCTCTACTCTCTCCTCTCTCTCTCTCTCTCTCTCTCGCTCTCTCTCTCTCTCTCTCTCTCAAATCTCTCTCGTCTCGCTCTGTCTCCTTTCTTCTCTCTCTCTCTCTCTACTCTCTCTCTCTCCTCTCTCTCTAGTCTCTTCTGTCATCTCGCTCTCTCTCTCTCTCTCTCTCTCTCTCTCTACTCTCTCTCTCTCTCTCTCTACTCTCCTCTCTCTCTCTCTCTGTCTCTTTCATTCTCTTCTC